>NC_138548.1:321015128-321174906 GCF_964273705.1 Natrix helvetica
CATTCCACAGGGCTGGGCCCATCACAGAGAAGGCTCTGCTCCTGGGTGTCGCCCCCCGACACTGTTTAGTGGACGGCACCCGGAGAAGTCCCTCTCTGTGTGAGCGAATTGGTCGTAGGGATGCATGGGGCAGGATGCGATCCTGCATGTAACTAGGTCCTGTGCCATGAAGCGCTTTAAAGATCATAATCAAAACCTTGAAACGCACTCGGTAGACTACAGGAAGCCAGTGCAGCTCGCGCAGGAAAGGTGTTACAGGGGAGTATCTAGTCCTCCCCATAATCACCCGCGCGGCCGCGTTCTAGACCAACTGCAGTCTCCGAGTGCATCTCAAGGGAAGCCCCATGTAGAGAGCATTGCAGTAGTCCAGGCGAGACGTCACTAGCGCATGGGTGACTGTGCGTAGGGCATCCCGGTCCAATAAGGGGCGCAATTGGCGCATCAGGTGAACCTGATGGAACGCCCCCCTTGCCACGGCTGTTACATGGTCATCCATGGACAGCCGGGCATCCAGGAGGACGCCCAAATTGTGCACCTGTTCCATGGGGGCTAGTTGCACGCCCCCAATGGCCAGAGATGGAAGCAACTGGTTGAACCGGGAGGCCGGAAGCCACAGCCACTCCGTCTTGGAAGGGTTGAGTTTTAGTCGGTTGCCATCCATCCAGACCCGTACGGCCTCCAAACACCGGGACATCATTTCAATGGCCTCATTGGGGTGGTTCGGGGTGGAAATGTATAGCTGAGTATCATCAGCATACAGATGATATCCCACCCCAAAACCACGGATGATCTCACCCAGCGGTTTCATGTATGTGTTGAACAGGAGAGGCGAGAGCACCGACCCCTGTGGCACCCCACATGTGAGGGGGCTCCGGGTCGATCTCTGCTCCCCTGCCAACACACGTTGCATCCGGCCAGAGAGGTAGGAGCCAAACCACCGTAAAACGGTGCCCCTGACTCCCAGCCCCTCAAGCCGGTGCAACAGGATACCATGGTCGATGGTATCGAACGCCGCCGAGAGATCTAATAGGACCAGGATAGAGGAACAACCCCTATCTCTGGCCCTCCAGAGATCATCCACCAATGCGACCAAGGCCGTCTCCGTGCTGTGCCCGGGTCGGAAGCCGGACTGGCGCGGGTCTAGATAATCATTCTCCTCCAGGTGACGTGGGAACTGTTGTGCCACCACACTCTCTACAACCTTCGCTAAAAAAGGAAGGTTGGAGACTGGACGATAATTGACTAGATCCGTTGGGTCCAGGGAAGGCTTCTTGAGCAGGGGCCTCACAACCGCCTCTTTCAAGGTGGCCGGCAGAAACCCCTCACCCAACGAAGCGTTCACTAGGCCCAGGAGCCAGTCGCGCGTAACCTCCCAGGATGCCAGTACAAGCCAGGAGGGACACGGGTCCAATAAACATGTGGTAGGTCGCAGACGTCCACGTAACCTGTCCAAATCCTCGATGGCAACCGAGTCAAACTCCTCCCAAAGCGGTCCCTCAAGACTCGCCACGGGCGTCTCAACTGGACTACTGAAAGGGGCCCATCCCATCCGGATTTGAGCGACTTTGTCCTGCAGATATTTCCCAAACTCCTCTGCTCTGCCCTGTAAAGGAGCTTCCCGCGGTCTCTCAAACAAGAGGGAGCGGGTCACCCGAAACAGGGCGGCAGGGCGGTTATCTGTGGACGCAATAAGAGCGGCGCAATGTTGACGTTTGGCCGCTCTTAGTGCCACAAGGTACGTCCTCAAATAGGCTTGTGCCTGTGCTCGGTCAAATTCGGAACGGGAGGATCTCCAACGACTCTCTAGGCGTCTCTTGTGGCGTTTCATCACCCTTAGCTCCTCGGTGAACCAAGGGGCCAGGGTGGTTCGTCGCCGCAGGAGAGGCCGCAAAGGCGCCACCCGGTCTAGGGCCCCGGTAGTCGCACTATTCCATGCGTCTACCAGGTCCTCCACTCGGGGGCGGGTCAGGTCCACAGGAGGTGGCCCAAGCTCCGTCTGGAACCTATCTGGTTCCATCAGGCGCTTGGGGCGGAACCATCTAATACCTTCCGGTTCCGCCTCCCCGCAGCAGGGGGTAGCACCAGGGAAGTCAAGCCGGAGAAGTGAGTGATCTGACCATGACAGGGGAATAATAGTTGGATCCCCTATTCCCAGATCACTCGTCCACTGGCCAGAGACAAAGACAAGGTCCAGCGTGTGGCCTCCCTCGTGAGTAGGGCCCTGAATTAACTGGGTCAGGTCCATGGCTGTCATGGAAGCCATGAACTCCCGAACCCCCTCAGACGCTTCTCCCATCGACGGCAGGTTAAAATCCCCCATCACTAAAAGTTTGGGGGTCTCAACCGCCACCGATGAGATCAGCTCGAGGAGTTCAGGCAGGGCCGCTGATGTATAGCGAGGAGCCAGGTATACTATCAGCAAGCCCAACTGCCTCCCAGGGCCCCATCTCACGACAAGGGACTCACACCCGGATGTCTGCGGCACAGTGAACTCTCTCGGCTCCAAGTCTTCCCGGATAATCACTGCTACCCCACCGCCCCTTCCCTGGGCCCGAGGCTGGTGAAATGCTCGATAACCTGGCGGGCACATTTCCACGAGGGGTAAGCCTCCCTCGTGGCCCAACCAGGTCTCAGTTATTCCTGCGAGGTCCGGCTCCCCCTCCAAAATTAGATCGTAGATGAGGGGGACCTTATTGACAACGGACCTCGCATTGCATAACAGCAGTCTCAGGCCTTGGGTCTGTAGATCCTGACCACCTAGTATGCAGGGGTTGGTACAAACGACCGGGTATGACCAAAAACCCCGGTCTCCCAACCGACTACGCGCTCTTGATCTGTCCTCGCACCTGCCCCTCCCCATGACCGTTGGTATCAAAAAGCCCTGCACAGGAATGCTATCTTCCCTCTCCTCCCCCACTCCGCTCCCTCCTCCTTCGACCACACCTAGATGCCTGGCTCTACCATCCCTCCTGACCTGTTCCCCCCCCTCCTCCCACCCCCCAACCCCGGGGTCCCTACAAATTCTTAAAAAACATTTTACTAAAAAACCCCTTAATTTGCGCTTCCTCCACCTCTCAGGGTTAATAAACCCGTCCTCAAGGTGGGCCCTCGAAAGGGCTGGAGGCCAAACCTGCGAGAAAGGGGATTCCCGCAGCCGCAGTAATTCCGGCTTCGTGTACATAGAAATGGAATCATGGGGTAAAATTGGTTGGTAACAGGTGCTGGAGAAATAGATGTAAAATCATTGTTTGTCGAGACGGTTTTCCTGACCCAAGATGAAAGGGTGAGTTAATGGGCTAGTCGCCTAACCGGGTTTCACTCAGGAGGGTTTCAAAATGGTGTAGGAGCCGGCAAAGCAGATGTTAAAAAGGTGTTTAAAAAGCAGATATTTAAAAAGATGTTTAAAAAGATGTTAAAAGCAAGTGACAGAGTCAAAGTCAGAGATGCGATAATAGCATCAAGGGTTCAAACCTAGGTTCTAGGTTTGCCATTCAATTGTGTCTGCTCTGCTCTGAGATACTTTAACCGGCTCACCCCTCCTTTAGCTGCTTCGTTCAGATCTTCCCACTTCTCACTTCTCGCCTCTCACACAACGAGGCAGTCCTCCGGGTTTCTGACCAGCGCCCCGGCTAGCACACCCACACGCCAACACGCCAGCACGCCAACAAACCAACATGCTTGCCATCTTTCTCGTCATCTTCCTGTCTCTCCAACCTCTCCGCGCTTCTCGCCTCTCGCCTCCCACACTCGGTTCTCTGTTTGGTGCCAGATGATCCGTTCCACGCTCCACGTCTGACGCTCTCACCAGCCAGATGGGCTCACTCCACGTCTGACGCTCTCACCAGCCAGACGGGCAACCACAGCCAAACGAGAACCCACTTCGTGTCTCCGTTCTTCTCCGTTCTTCTCTAGCCGCCTGGCGCTCAGCTCAGCTCCACACTCAGCTCCACACTCCACACTCAGCTCAGCGCTCCACGCTCCACATCTGGCGCTCTCACTAGCCAGATGGGAAGCCACAGCCAACAAATAATTCCACAGCTCCTTCTCCACTCCATTCTCCGCCTAAGCGCTGGCAAGAGGTAAACGGCGTTCAGCGTTCAGCGCAATCATGTTTAATTCGCGCTCGGCGTCCTCAGCGTCCTTCGGTGTTTCAGCTTCCCGCTAGCCAGCTGACCGCCCCAAACGCCCTGCCCGAGCCCTCCTGGCCAGGGCAGAGTCGGGGGGTGGTCGTCGACAAAGCACGACCCTCAGAGTGGCATTAGGGGTCGGCAGCACCTCTCCCAGATGGAAAACCCCTCCGCAATTTTGCGGAGGTCACATGGCAGCCGCCATCTGCCTCGGAAGCTCCTCCTCCATCCGGCCAGAGAATAAAGGAGATATACATAATTTTTCCTTTGAAGGAAAATATAAGCAGCTTTTTCATATCTGAGTTAAATTTTGATGCAGAGTCATTGATGCAGATAAAATGTTTATGGTTCATCCCTGGTTTACCATATCAATTGGTATATCCTGTTCTAGCAATAGCAATAACACTTAGACTTTTATACTGCTTCATAGTGCTTTTTACAGCCCTCTGTAAGCAGTGTACAGAGTCAGCCTATTGCCTCCAACAATCTGGGTCCTCAGTTTACCCACCTCTGAAGGATAGAAGGTTGAGTCAATCTTGAGCCTGGTGAGATTCAATCTGCCAAATTGCAGGCAGCCGGAAGTCAGTAGAAGTAGCCTTCGGTACTGCATTCTAACCACTGCACCACCGTGACTCTATAGAGTGTCAAACACAAATTTACAGTCATTCATGGGTTGTTGTTTCTAATTCCCCCCCCCCCATATATACAACTTAGGGAGTGGTGTTGGGTGTGTTAGCTAACTGAATGCATTTACAATGAAAACTGTGCAAGAACACATCAACAGATGTTCAGACCCCAGTTTAACCCCCCACAGCAACCAATATATTTAGAAGGATATGCAACAAATTTTATTTATTTCCTTTCTAATATTTTTTTTATCCCACTTTTGTTACTTTGGAGGTGTGAACAGACAAGGAAAAATATAAAGATGCAGCTTAGCTTCACGGGTCTTGCTATATATTTCATCCCTATGTGGGATGTGTGTAAGCACAGGGGCATATACAGAGTTATGCCAATCCTTCTAAAGCAGTTTCTTTAGAACTTGAAGAAGAATATGAAGTGAAGAGGATGTGGTGGTGGCAATGCAGAAGACCATTACATTTGGAGGAGTGATAGGTTTGATTTCTCCTTCATATTAAAAAAAAATGTCTAAAGGTTTAGAGCTCATTCTGAGCTAAAATGCTGGATTTTTCACTCTTGCTTGCTGAATAAGGAAAAGGGAGAGAGAATCTTCATATAGCTGCAAAAAAACCTTCCTTATCTGTTAAAGTCATAGACTTTTGAGTCCCGTCCCAGAGTCATGGATCATTTGGTCAAGGTCAGTTTTGCAGTCTTGTGAGCCCAGAAGAGGACCATGAAGTCATAGTGCCAGGTTTTAATAAAATCCAGAATTTTTACCCTTAAATCTGGGAGCTTCATAACAGAACTTAGCACTGGGTATTGTGGAAATGGGCTGTGCAACTCTGTGTCATTCCTAACAGCTTGTAAGAGATTTGGGTGTCATCTTGCTTAGTAGGTATGCTTTTCATGTCACTCTTTTAAATTTGTTTGCTTGAAGTAATAATAAAGCTTAACATTTCTTTGTTCACTGGTGTGTTCATTGTTTCTGGATGCAAAAGAACCAATTGCCGGCCCCCTGATCAGTGCCCTGACACTTGGCAAAACAGATGTGCAGGCAGAGACAACTAAAATAAAATAGCTAGTTTAGAAAAGAAAGAAAGTTTAAATATTCAAAAACAGATATTTCTACACATGCCTGCATGTTTCAAAACAAAACTCTTCTGAAAGATATGCACAGTATTCATACCTATAACTTTAAAATATCACAGTACCTTTTTTCTGTTTACTAATTGCTCTATCCTTTGCTGTTAGATGAACATACATGATTACAGCCATTCTGTTCATCAGTAACTTTATGAGATATCAAAGTTAGATGACTAACCAGTTTTGTTGGGTATGTATTAGTATGCTAGGTGATAGTTCTTTTTTGCCTCAAGATTGTAGAACTCAGTTCAGTATGGTGTTTATTAATGGAGGCGACTGGAAAACTGTCAAAAGTGATTTAGCAAGGATGGTTATAAGTATCTGAACCCATTTGAAAACAGGTCTTGCATTACACACTTAATCTTTCAACTAACCCAATGTGGAGTCAAACTAATAAGGCAAGAATAAGAAATCATTCTCTTTCACTTGGATTCTGTAGCTACTTTTCATATTAGTCTAAAAAAATCTAGAGATAGGGAGAGTCAAAAAATAAAAATAAAGGATATATTCCCAGTCAGGGACCAAGAAATTCAGCAAGTTACCAAACTATGATGAATTCATGACACTTTTAGGTGTGCTTAACAAAAGGATAACACAGCTCTGCTGCAGAATGCGTATGTGGTTATTATTCATTTGCTTTGCAACAAATAAGAAAAGTGTTCAGATTCCAAGTTGTGTCTGATTTTATGATTTATGAATTTATAAAGTACTATGGTTTATTAGACCTATAAAAAGGGAGGAATATTTTCCAATATGTCAAAGAAAAGTAGGGGAGGGATATGTCAAGCATCAGGGGAAATCAGGATATCTGGGCAGTCCCAAAGAGTATAATGATTTATTTCAAGGTTAAGCTCTCTACAAGAATCTGAACTACTAACAATCAGGGAAAATTAGCAGACATTAAGAATATAAAGGAATTCAAGGTGGGCTGGATTTAGATATCTTGTGGGAGCACAGGGACTCATGACTAATGATACATTTGATTGCTCTCTCAGACTCAGCCTGGTCAACTCCTGCAGGACATAGATCTAGATTTTCTACCTTCAATGCATTCAAATATCAAGGGGCAGTCAAATAATTTCACATGATGCTCAAGAAGTTGGTTGAGGGGGGCGGGGGTGGAGTCGCAATGATACAATGTGCGATCTCAGTGCTCTGAGATCGCAATCGATACTTTTGCCACTAAGGGGGTCCAAATGGATCTAAACTGTCCCGTAGAGACAGTGAACAGGAAGAATATGTCTTGCTGAACTCGGGGATATAGCAAAATCCCTGAAAGAAGCAAGAGAAATTTCTTCAAGCCAGTGACAAAAAATCCAGCCAAGGCTGGTGAAGTCAGGGCAGCCCCAAAACCAAAGGAATGGAAAGTGAAAGTGTTTCCAGCTGGTGAGGAACCTTCATTGTTTTAAAAGAGAGACTGCCTGTAAAAACTTAAAAATTGATTAAATTGAAGAATAGAAGATTCAAGCGACGAAATTAATCTTGCAACGCTTCTGGACAGTGGTTATCCCATTTTCTTAGATGCTATTTTCATGGATGAAATATTTACAAGCTTTTTAAAATGGACGGATTAAGTCTTCTGTTTCTATCTTTTTTTTTTCTGTGACTCTCAGTGATTTATAAACCAAAGCTTTCCTCTTTCATCGCTGTGAGTATTATTATTTTTTAATTCATTTAAAGACTGGACCTCTTTTTCTAATTTGAAATACAAAACAGATATAAAAAAGAAGAAATATCTTAAAAGTGCTATGTGCCGGGAGGTTTTGTTGATTGGAGCTTTGTGTATTCAAGTGGAACTTTTCCCTTTCTTCGTGGTTTGTTTTGGCGGCTCATCACAGAGCGATAGGGGTAAGCCAAATGTCCCTTTGAAGTGTGTTTTCAACCACAGAAGAGGGGAAAAAACGGCTTTTGTGAATCCATGTTTTAACTTTAAAAAACCTTCCAAGTGGGAGCTCTTTGTTTAAGATGGTGGAGTGTCAGGAAAATGGAGAGATTGTAAGCCTGGAGACAATATTTTCAAATTATTAAAATTAACAAATACATATGAGAAGATTGAACAAAAACTGGGACTTCTGAAACAGTTAACAGAAAGACGTGATCGAAAATGTGATGATGTTCACCAAATGCAAAATGAAGAGATTGAAACCCAAAGAATTGAAGTGGAAAATGAATATAAAGCGATTAAACTTGCTGACATTTATGGCAATTGGTTTGTTTTTGAAAATGCAAAGAATGGAATTCTGAAAGAGGAAATAAATGGAGAGGAAACCTATTTCAAAGGGCAAAACTATGTTTCATGGACTATGAAACTTTATTAACGAAAACATGGATAACACTGCTGACAACTAAAGACAAGTGGAATAAAGAAACAGAAAGAGGGCATCAGGATTATATGAGAGATCTTACAAGCAAGGAGTTGCTAGGACTAGTCCATATAAAGCTGATTAAGAAGAAGTTTAGAAGATTGATACGACAAATGGCAGAGGATATAAGATGTTTAGATAGAATAGGATATAAGGATTTAATGTTAATGAAGGATTTTATAAGTAAGTAAATGAAATGCCAGTATGTGGTTATGTATTAAATTTTGCTATATTTCATGATGAAGGATGTTTAAACAATTATAGTCAAATAAAAGTGGAGGTATGATGTTGGTAATATGTATAAACATTTGAGTTAAGATACTAGAGTTAATATGAATTATACTTGATGACGGTAGAAGAGATGCCCAAAAACCATTTGTAACCAACTGATACACTTTCTACAGGATGTAAAGAAGGAAGATTTTTAGGTTTGTTTTAAAAATTAAAAATAAATAAAAAAGTTTTCGCAAAAAAAGAAGAAGCTGGTTGAGGTGATGCCAGAATGACTGGGTCTAACCTTCGAAAACTGCAAGACTCACAAAGTGGCAGAAGATTTGGAAAGAGCTAACTTTGCGCCAAATTCAAAAGAAAGATGATCTGAGAAAGTACAGATTACTTAGTCTATATATGCACTGGTCAAGTTTCTATATTGACTTATGAAGCAGTAAGCCTGCACACATTTGGAAAGGGCTGCTACTATTTCTGCATCTCTCCCGAGCATGTTAATCCTTTTTGTGACAGAGAGCTATAAATATAGTGTGGCTTGATCTCACAAAGCATTTGACAAGATCTCTCATGATACCCTTGTAGCCAAGATAAATGGGACTGCAGTTCAGTACATTTGCAATTGGTTGGATAACTAAACAATAGAGGCATGTACACAAAATACAACAAATTAATGACTGGACCATTCGTGATATTACAATTTAGCAAAGTAGGAAGAAATGGAGTGGATTCAAACAGAAAATATGAAGGAATCCGAGGAACAGTCAAAAGAGCTAGACATCTTTTGAATTCAAAAATTAAAGAGAGATGTGACACAATTTTAAAATTACCTAGAAATCTGTCCTGTGCAAAAAATCAATTTCTGTGGAAATTAGGAAGTGGACAGGGACCAATAGCAAGAAATTTATTAATCATGTTTATATCACCATCCATCTCACTAAAGGTGACTCTTGGCAGTACACAACAGTTGGATACAGCAAATATACAGGAGATATAAAAACAATAGATACAAAAAATATAAAAATTCATATTAAAAAATTATAAAAGCAAATATACAAACCATAGGCAAAGGGACAATAAGAATGGCTACCTCAACAATGAAGCCATTTAAGCACCCGTTCCCTGGGAGCCCCAAGCCTAATAATATAACCAGGTTTTCAAGGCCTTCTAAAATACAAAATTGCATCTAGTCAAGGCTGTGGTTTTCCCAGTTGCAATGTATGGCTGTGAAAGTTGGACCATAAGGAAGGTTGAGCACCAAAGAATTGAAGCCTTTGAACTATGGTGCTGGAGAAGACTGCTGCGAGTCCCTTGGACTGTAAGGCGATCAAACCAGTCAGTCCTAGAGGAGATCAATCCTGACTGCTCTTTGGAAGGCCAGATCCTGGAAATGAAACTCAAATACTTTGGCCACCTAATGAGAAGGAAGGACTCACTGGAGAAAAAGCCTAATGCTGGGAACAATTGAGGGCAAAAGAAGAAGTGGACGACACAGAATGTGGTGGCTAGATGGAGTCACTGAAGCAGTCTGCGGGAGCTTAAATGGACCCAGGGGAATGGTAGAGGACAGGAAGGTCTGGAGGAATGTTGTGTTTTCATATTTTATCGCATTTACCATAAATGTATAATATAGTTCATTTGATATTTTTAATAAAAAAGAAAGAAAATACTGTAAATAAACAAATAGAGAGAGAGAGTTTAGCTTGATTTCTAAATATGCTGGAAATTACAGATTTCCGGTATTACTGCTGATTATTTCTTATGCCATAGCTGACCTATGCCTGAGCCCAGAGAATTCCATTGCAAAAAAAGCCTGAGAAAATAAAGGAGCAAGCAATTCAGTGAGCCCCGAGTTCCTTCTGCGACATTAAAAATGATTAGAATGGCATATAAGCCAAGGCAGGAAGGAAGATAGCAGGCAATTGTTAAAATAGTGATCAAACAAAAACAAAGGAAAAGTTATAGTTGAGCTGTGCCAAAGTTCCTTAGGGCCACAGAAGTGGTGTGCTATATGTACCAAACATATGAAAGGATTGTATTTTAAGAAAAAAAGTAACATTAATTATTGAATGAGAATACTGTGGATCCATGTGCTCATTTTTGTGAGCTACAGTAGATAACAAACTAAAAGTTTTAGATCTGAGATTTGATTCATTTAGCATCCCAGTAAGGAAGCGTAAATGCTGATCTCACCCACTGTATGCTTACGTACAGCAAAAGTTAATTCTTATATAGGACTAAAGGGCAAAAATATCCATCTACTTTAATAAAAGCTAGCATTCTTTCTACAATTCTTGACTGTTGTAGAACAAATTGTTCATTGGGGCACAGTTTCAAGTTTTAGAGTTTAAAACCTAGTAAAAAAAACTAAGGGAAATATAGAAAAGTTTAGCCCATATCAAACATTAAATGACAAGATACTATAAATACACAAACTCACCTTATTGATATATGTGCAAATACAACTAAAAACAGAATCAACCAATCAAGTTGAATGCACTTTTTTAAAATAAATGTTCTTACTAGCCTGTGCCATACTCATTTCTTAAGTTATTTAGTTATTTACAATGACTGTGAAACAATCTGAAGAATAGGATACATACCTGCTTCTGAGACATAATCTCTTTTGACCTGAAGGATGGTCTTCCAGAAAATCATCAATATGCTTTGAAAAAGACAGGGAATTTCATTCAAGAATTCTAGTTATGAAGGGAATAAATATTCCCACCCCCTTCCTTTTATTGACTTACTGAGAGCTTCATTGTACACTTGTAACAAACCAAAATAAAAGTGATTTCTCAATTGTGAAATAAATGTTTCAAATCTGCCTGCACAAGAGTTTTTCATGAAATGAAACTCTAATGGAGTCTAATGGACCTGTTGCCCTGGGGCTTCCTATTCCCTTGCTTTTGCTGATTACCTACAAACTGCCTTGAGCTTACACCTAAAACAAAGTAGAACATGCAAACACCTGCAAGCATTTCTCACACAGCGGAAAGAAATAGTCAGATCCAAGCAAAGAAAGATGATAGTGGGAAAATACTATAAGAATGGGTCTTACAACTGAACAATTCCATTATTGCTGTAAGACAGTATGAGTTGCTATGATTGGCTATAGCTTTCTAACAGCTCAGTTAGGGATCCATCTCCACCATATATTATCTGGAGTTTATAAAATTTAAAATCCCGAGGATTAGTCATGGAATCTTCTCCCTAGGAAGCATATACTTAACTTGAGTCCCACCAACATGTTTTCTATGTTTTCAATCCATGCACTGCAGAAGAATTATTTCAATCTTGCCATGTGCACAGTTCTTGAAGCAAGAAGGGGAGATAAGTATTTGATTCAAAGCCTTCCTTTCCCCTAGGAGTATTCCACATAGCACTCTTTCCTCCAGTTTTGCTCATAATCTGAAACTGTGAGATACGTTGAGTTGAAAGACAGTGGTTAGCCAAAATCAGTTCCTGGGCTTCCACAATAAAGAATGGAACAGTTGCACCTTAAACACGAATCTCCCAAAACTTAACCATCATTCAACCAAACTAAGTGTTCTGACCTAGGCTTCCTGGGAAATCATAAATCACAATCTTAGTCCCAAAAACCCTCTTTTATTTAAACGGCTGTGAATTATGGTCATTCACAGCCCATAATGATTCACAGTCTGTAAAGAGTCCGACAGATGTCTGCTCAAGTTGCCACAGTCTTTCAGGGTAATGGTTATAACCCACCTTTATCTCCTTTGAAATGCTGCTAGAAACCTATTTGCCTATTAGTTTTGCAAGGCCAAACATAGCACAGAGTCAAACAGGACTTCTCAGAGCTTGAACCAACTAGATGAACTAATTGCTTCCTGCAAAAGCTCACTCCATTTGCTTCTTTTTTATGTCTTATGAAAGGGGCCAATCATCTCCAAACCTTACTCCTGAGTCATCCTTTTTGTCTTAAATGTTCTTGCCTTCTGCAGCTCTGTGTATGCTCACACTGGGAACAGGCTCACACTGTTCTTCTGCCTTGCTGATGTCAGACTCCAGAGGCTCTGGAGGCAGCACGTAACTACCAAATGGTCCTGGCCCCCTCTCTGCCTCCGATGCAGAGCCCTTGTCCGAGCCTTTCCCAGACTCCAGGACTGGCCCATGTTCCTCCCCAACCTTCTCACTGTCCGACTCTGCTGCCAGCTCTGCAGGTCACAGGTGGACCACAACACCAAGTAGGTTCTTAAACTTTTTCCAATTTTAAGGAATTTGATAGCCATGCAAGTACTCAGTCTTAGACTAAGACTGCAAATAGATTCCTGCAAGAGAGATTGGACTGCCATTTGTCAGGAATGGTGTAGGGTCTCCTACTTGGGCAGGGGGGGGTTGGACTAGATGACCTACAAGGAAGATTGCCTTGGTGCTTCTGGGGTCACCTAAAACAAGCATCATCGTCTCTACCAGAAAGTAGAAGAGATCCTAGGGCAAGAGACTTCTCATTCTCCCCTTGCACTGCCTCCTCAGCCTAACAGGTAGGAAGGAAAGATTAGATTATGGCAGCAGTACAACTGGGCATTGGATAAGCATTAGTCATTAGTGGCAGACACAGGGCTACAGGTGTGTGTGTGTGTGTGTGTGTGTGTAACATACATTGGAAAGGAGGACATGATGAAATAAAGCCAGGTAGTGATTTTTAAGGCACCTCTACCTTAAATAAGACCCTCTAATAAAAACAGTATTTTTCTTCAAACCTATAGAGATGAGTGATGATATTTATGTCTTTTTCTGTCACTACCTAGCAGTTTCTGTTGCCCAGAAATATTTAGAAAAGTGTCATTTCTTTTGTTTCTAATATCCACATCAGAACAACCCAGGGTGAAAAATACAGACAGATTCTTTCTTTCTTTCTTTCTTTCTTTCTTTCTTTCTTTCTTTCTTTCTTTCTTTCTTTCTTTCTTTCTTTCTTTTTCTTTCTTTCTTTCTTTCTTCTTTCTTTCTTTCTTTTTTTTTATTCTCTCTCTCTCTCTCTCTCTCTCTCTCCTTCCTCCTCCTCCTCCTCCTTCTTTCTCCCCCCCTCTTTCTCCCCTTCTCTCTTCTTTCAATCATTCTAATTGAATGAAGTATTTTGCTTTGGCCTTCTAGGAAAGCTAGCTAATCAATGCAATTCCTAGCAAAAGTTGTCCTTAGTTTCTAAGCAAAATACTATGCTATATTTTTCCTCTTAAGGTGCTGTGTCAGGGTAAAGAGATGCATTTTCCTTAGTGGGGTAGTTTTGCAGAGAAGTTTCTGATGGAGCTTCTCTATAGGGCAGAGTTGCTGAAGATGACTGATCATGAGAGTCCCTTTTGTTTAGAGTAACAAAACAAAACAAATAAAAAAACCCCACAAAAGAACAGCAAACAGAACTGAGGATTTCTGTCTTCCTTACACTCAACCCAGCCTTGCTTAGCAACAATCACAATTACAGTGCTCTCATGCCCTACACTGCTCTTTCTCTATTTGCTTGGTTCACCCATTCAGGGGAGGCGGCAAGGACATGCACAGTTGCTAGCTCTGTTACTCCCTGCCTCTCAAAGTTCCTACAGTAAAACAATGGCAACAGACTTTTCCCACCTCTTACTCAACACAGAAAGGGAAACAAATGGCACCCTTCACGGCATGCATTGAGTATACAGGTAGTCCTCAACCTACGACCACAATTGAGCCCAAAATGCCTGTTGTTAAGCGAGACAGTTGCTAAGTGAATTTTGCCCCATTTTATGACCTTTCTTGCCACGCCTGCTAAGTGAGTCACTAGAGTTCTTAAATTAGTAACATGGTTGTTAAATGAATTTGGCTTCCTTACTGACTTTGCATGTCAGAAGGTTGCAAAAGCTAATCACGTGACCTTGGGGCAGAGCAACGGTCATAAGTATGAACCAGTTGCCATGCATGGGGTGGCTACAAAGGTCGTAAGTGTGAAAAACTGTTATAAGGTACTTTTTTCAGTGCTGTTGTAAGTTTGAATGGTCACTAAATGAAATGTTGTAAGTAGAGGACTACCTGTAGATTGTGTGAATTTCTCTGACTTATAAAGCATCTCAGCAGTCGATAAAAGGAGAAGACTGCCTGCCTTTCAAGAAAACCTACTTTCAGCATATAAATTCCAAATGTTAGAATCATCACATGGCATATTAGATTTAAAGTTTCCCCTACAGCTGCAACTAAATTGGTAAACTGTAATTCAGAGCTTCTATGTTTGTGGGGCTGAAGAAGTTTTGGTTCACCTTAGCCTGGAGACAGGGAAGCTTGGGAAAAAGAAGCAATAGTTTCATAGCCCATGTTTCTGTTAGGAAGGAAAAAGGGGGAAGCTGCCCCTATTGCTGTTTTATTTATTTGAATGGTTGTTTAAGAAACCACCTTGTGAAGGTTAATTGTGAAATTTACAAGAAAGATTTTTATTCCAGCAATGGAGGGTGAGATGAGTCATGGATGTCCTTGCATGGGAAAATAGTCTGCTGTGTAGAGATCTTTGGAGATCATAGATCATAGAGATTTTGATCACAGATCATAAGAGACTTTGGAAAAAGTGCTGAGAAGCGCAACTAAGATGATTAAAGCGTAAAAGCCATGCCCAATTCCCGCAACCATTCTTCATATGATTTGGTCTAAGAGAACAGTTCCGGGAGTTGGCTAGTCTACAGAAAAGAAGGACTGGGGTGACATGATAGCAGTATTCCAGTATTGGAGGGGTTGCCACAAAGAAGTGTGGGGGGGGTCAATTTATTTCCCAAAGCATCTGAACACAGAACTAGAAACAATGGATGTAAATTACTCAAGAAAAAAAGCAACCTGGAATTAAGGAGAAACTTCCTAACAGTGAAGCAATTAACCAGTGGAACAGCTTGCCTTCAGAAGTTGTGGGTGCTTCATTACTGGAGGTTTGTATGAAGATTCTGGACAGCCACTTGACTGAAGTGGTATAGGATTGCCTGTTTGACTAGAAGGGTTAGACTAGAAGCCCTTCAAGGTCCCTTCCAATCTATTCTGATTAATAGAGTTTCTGAAGATCCAGCTGCATGTCACAGCACAGAACCTGGCTATTTGAGAACCAAACTTAATATGAAACATAATAATCTCAGTTGTCCCAAGAAGATAATACATCATGGGAACACACTGATGCAGTCCTAATGATTGGCCTGTGCAATGGAGAGAGACATTGCACAAAATACTAATTCCTTACTAAAAGGAAGAAACCTGATTAAAACTAAAGAGATTTGTGGAATCGTTAACCATGTCTGTATGTATGTGTGTCTATGTATGCATCAGAGGTGGGCTGCTGCCGGTTTGGCCTGGATTGGGCAAATTGGTAGTAGCGGTGGTAGGAGGCTCCGCCCAGTGATGGGTTGCTGCAGTTCGGCCTGGTTTGGCTGAACTGGTAGTGGAATTCAGGCCTGGGTCACAGAACTGGCAGCAACCCAGGCCTGGCAGTCCCCCGAACTGGTTCCCTCGCTGCCCCTTGGGCACCGCCACTTTGGATTTTAGTGACTGCATGTGCGCCGTTCACGTTGAACTGCAGACACATGCACGTTGTGTGCAGGTTGCGAACCAGCAGTAATGTTGGCGGTAACCCACCCCTGACTCCGCCCACCCACCCGGATGCTTCTGCACATGCGCATGCATGGGAGTGCACCCAAAACGGTAGTAAAAAAATTATCAACCCACTTCTGGCATGCATGTATATCAGTGGTGGGTTGCAGGCGGTACGCCCTGGTACGGAGTACCGGAGCCATCCCAGAGCACCGGATACCATTCTGGTATGGTGCTCTGGAGGGCCCACCTGCCTGCTCTCGCTCTTTATCTGTGCTTTAAGCTTTTGGCGCTTCCGCACACATGCACAGTGCATACGGCGCCTGCACGATGCTCCGCCAAGCAGCTGGTGCATTGCAGAGGCTTGTGAAGCGGCGCAGGCAAGTATGACACATGTGCGTGCCATGCACGTGCATGTGGATGACGTGGAGGCTATTCCAACCATACCGCTTGGAACGGAATCCGGAACCCCCCACTGATGTATATGTATATATTATATATAAGATTACCCATATAAAATCTTCTCAGGTCACAGAATGTTCTGATATCAAATAATGTTCTGATAATTTACAATTGTTCCTACAGGCTTCAGAACCTTGTCATTTCTAATGTTAAATTTCTGCCACTTTTATGTCAAAAATGGCTAACTGAGCCAGTTTGGAGGGTATATATCACATGGAGAAATGTTTACTTGTTAACGTGTAGATCTGGGTATTTACCACTGTGTCAGTGTACTGTTAGGGATATGTGGCCATTATAGGAAGTATATTGCAGGCTCCCTCTGCCACATGGTGCTAGGCTTCAAACGACCTGAACAGACACCATCTACAGCATCTTTAAGGCACTGAGCACCCGTGCCTCTACTATTTGGGTAGGGGGTTACATTAATGCACACCTCAATTCAAATCAAAAATCATTACAACCACTCTAGAGCATATGATGATGTTGCTTTTGTTCACATTATGACTTGTACTTCATAAATGAAAATTCTTCTTATAATAGGTACAGCAAAACCAATCTTACATAAATGCCCTACATCATCCAAGTAGTCGCTCTCTGATCTTCAAATTCCAACAGAATTATTTATGGGGTTTTTTTTAATGAAATATTCATAAAGAAGTGTCCATGGCTTGCAATTTCTGCTAAAAAGTGTTTTAACTTTTCAATTTCTTTTTCTCCCCACACCATCTTCTATCGCATTAATTTTGGCCAGCCAGGGTACTCAAAAGCATTAGTTAAAAATGGGAGGGAGAGTCTTCCTTTTTTTATCTTTAATAAGTGCATGATGTTTCTTCCCCTCTTTTTAAGGGCAACTAGGTGACTATTTGGATATGAAATACATAAGGCTCAATGGGATTTCAAAATATTGATATTAGATCAACACTTAGAAAGCTGAATGACACACAGAGACATATATATATATATATATATATATATATATATATATATATATATATATATATATATATATATATATATATATATATATATATATATAATTCCTAATAATAATTTTTGTCTGAGGCCTACAAAAGACTAAGAAGCAGCCTTAAACCTTGGGCATTAATAAATGCCATGCACTATATTTACTCACACAGTAAATTCTGCTGAGTATGCTGGGTTTCTCTTTCTCCCAAATAAATTTGAATAGTATAGGATTATTCTGCAAATAGGAGATGTAATAATTAGAATGGCTTTTTTATTGATTATGTACCATTGAGTTGGTGTTCACAGCAACCAAATAGATATACAATAGGACAAAACATAGAACAGATTTCAATGTGATTTCTCTCTCTCTCTCTCTCTCTCTCTCTCTCTCTCTCTCTCTCTCTCTCTCTCTCTCTCTCTCTCCCTCTCTCCCTCCCTCCCTCCCTCCCTTCCTCCCTCCCTCCCTCTTCCTCTCCCCCTCTCCCCCGGGTGTGTATGTATGTGTGTGTCAGAGGTGGGTTGCTCCCAGTTTGGCATGAATCGGGTGAACTGGTAATGATGGCGGTGAGGAGGCTCCGCTCAGCACAAGCAAACCGGTAGCCCCAGGATTTGCAACCCACCTCTGTGATGTGTGTGTGTGTGAGAGAGAGAGAGAGAGAGAGAGGGAGAGAGAGAGAGAGAGAGAGACAGAGAGACACAGAGAGAGATGGTTTTGATTGTTTCTACTCTAGAGGACTGTTGATGAAATATTGTTCTCCCTGAATGCAAAATGTAAATGTAGCACTTAATATACTGCTTTTTTCACAGTTGCAATCTACCAAAATCTATCCCAAGGGTAAACACAAAAGTATGTCAGCATTACTGAACCAGGATTACAACCATTTTGTTAGTAGGTCATTCATCCAGAAAGAATGAAAAGCAAAATGATTGGAGTTGGTGAATCTATATTCTTATAGTTGATTTTGCACATAAGGGTCTATTAAAATCAGAATAGTATATACACATTCCATCATTACACTGTTCTGATTTTGATTCATGTTATGAATATATACAGTACATACATATACATATTAAGTGTTTTGTAAAAGCACCTGGTATGCCCAAATATGGAAGGGAGCATACTGCTTCCCTTTTGCCTTTCAGCCCCACTCCAGGAGCCTTCCAGGCAGAAAAAACCATTTATTTATCAGCAAAAATGCAACATAA
This sequence comes from Natrix helvetica, assembly GCF_964273705.1. Classification (NCBI taxonomy): domain Eukaryota; kingdom Metazoa; phylum Chordata; class Lepidosauria; order Squamata; family Natricidae; genus Natrix; species Natrix helvetica. Next base: position 321,033,784 of record NC_138548.1, read on the forward strand.
ATACATATAGTACATATACAAACATACCTGTATGTATGTATAACTTAGATTTATATACCGCTTTACAGCCCTCTCTAAGTGGTTTACAGAGTCAGCATATTTGTCCCCAACAAACTGGGTCCTTATTTTAATGACTTTGGAAGGATGGAAGTTTTGAGCTGATGAGAATCGAACTGCTGAATTGTAGGCAGCCAGCAATCAGTAGAAGTAGCCTACAGTACTTCATTCTAACCACTGTGCTGTCACAGCTCTCTCTCTATTTACATACACACACACACACACACACACACACACACACACATACACACACATTATTTCCTGTGCTATAGGTTGGTGGCCTTCCATTCTTTTAAAAACTAAGTATATAGAGACATAATGTTTGTTGTCCAGTTCAGTTGCAGCTCTTTTCTGAAGAGTAGCAAAATACAAGAATATATCATCTCAAATGGCATTCCCCAGATCTAAGTCCACCAAAATTTAGTGTATTTTATTTGCATATTGGAGGAACAGAAGGAGGAAATTGTAGCAAAGAAATGGCATCATGAATATTCTGCATGCAAAAAAAAAAAGTATTTGCTGGTACATTCACTTTATCAAAGTGTCCCACAAACCTAGATTTTAGAAAAAGCATGAGACTTAGCAGCAAGAGCAAAATTAACAGCATACATCCAAAACAGATGTTTAACTAAATTTAAGCAAGAATGTCTCCCATACATACAATAGATCATACAGCAAGGCAAACACAAACACTTATATTATGGTTGCTAGAGGGTCTAAATGTTTATAAATACAGTAAATCAGTTGGAGTGTATTGAAGGAGAAAGTTGATCATTTTTTCAGCAGAATTTTCTCTTTTTTTCGTTTGTTTTTCTCTTTTTAACTTTAATAAAATAACATTACCTCAGTATTAAATATCAAGCTCAATACAGAAAGCCTTACTACATTATCAGATTATTCAATGCATTTTGCACAATCTATCAATGCCACACTTAGTTTTAATTGTACCATTCAAGCAACTCTGTTAATTTAAATGTCAGAATCATAGTTAACATTGATATAAACCTTTTTCTCACCTTTAAAAGTTTAACTTATCTAAATCATCATAGTGGCAACTATTTCTATAGTATATTGTACAAATGCTATTGTGCCCAGTTGCAAGACATTGCGGTAGACTGCAAGTGCTTTGCAGTTACATTGGAATGGGAAAGGGTTATTTATGTGCAGTTCTTTTCCAGTTTTAAGAGTTAGAATATTAAGAGCCAGTTTGATCTCATGATTAAGGCACCAGGCTAGAAACCAGGAACCTGTGAGTTCTAATCCTACTTTAGGCATAAAAGTTGACTGGATGACTTTGGGCCATTCATGCTCTCTCAGCCCAATTCACATCACAGGGTTTTTGTTATGGGAAAATAGGAGGAAGGAGTATTAGGTATGTTTGCTGTCTTGAGTTATTTGTAAAAATCATAAAGGTGGAATTTAAAAAAAAATTAAATACAAATTAAGGAATAATAATTATAGCAAAAAAAAGAACGGGGAAGATCAAGAGAGGAGCCTAGCCAGGGGTGGGTTGCTGCTGGTGGTACTGCTGATTCGCTGAGCTCGCGTCCCTACCGGTTCGGCAACCTAGTCACAATTTCCACTACAAGTTCACCTGAGCTGGTGCGAGCCGGTAGGAACCCACTTCTGATCCTAGCAAATGAAAAAATAATAATTTTCAGAAAAAGACTTTAGAATGGGGGCCTGCCTAATCTTAGGCTACCAAATTTGAAATGCTTTAAAAAAATCATTCTGGATAGAAAGGTTCTTAATGTGCCTGCATGTTTCCCTGGGAGAAAAAAAAAAGTGCTTTCGTTTAATCTTAACTAGCCTTCTGTCTCTCGTGCCATAAATCAGTGTTTTTCAACCTTGACAACTTTGAGATGCTGGATTTCAACTCCCAAAATTCCTCAGGCAGCAGGAAGTGGGGCTTGATCTTGAGCTCATCGCTGTGGAGTGGGAAGAGCTAAGAAAAGGCGAATAGGAAGAAAAATGAGACAACAATGGGGAGGAATGAAAAGGGGAGGGGGATGTGGACATGAGCAGAAAGAAAAGAGAGAGGGAGCACAGACATGAAAGAGGATGAAGGTGAAGGGTGTTTTCTTTTTTGTTTTGGTTGGGGTAGAGTGGAGTGGTGGCCATACATTTTGCATTTCTCAATGAGAATGGCTTCCATTTTTATACTAGGAAGGTCAAATCTGGCCCAACATTTATACATTCTGCTCCCAGCAAGCAGAAAACTGTATTTTTGACAAGAAGTACAAAGAATTCAAACTTCACTAAAAAGCCTGAGGGACAATGCTGTGCTAGTAATCTGAAATTAAACAGACAGGAATGGTGGGGGTTGAACTACCTCATTCAGGCTATAAAAGATTGATATTTTGGTCTTTTTTACTGGTACTTTCTCATGTAATTTCTTATTTATGTTATTTTCATTGCAGTTGTCTATAAGGAGCACAAAGAGCTGTAAGTTCTTTTTATCTTATTGTATCTGATCAATGCAACAACCTTGTGAGGTAGGCTAAACATTTTGCCTAATCGGTGTTTATGGCATGTTTAAATGCAAACAGACATTTCATATATGATCTTGTTGCCCTGAGGAAGAGGTACACATCCATTTCTGTTCTAGCCATCATTGACAAATATAGGAGCTGCTAAGCAACAGAGCATGAGATAAAATGAAGAGTTAGGGGTAAAATAATCCTGTAAGACCCTAAGGCAGCGTGTCAGAGAAAGGTGGATTTATTCTTTGATCATGTTGCTACAACTCAGATGGTAGGGTTGTTTGAGAGAAAATTATAATTTAAGTAAAACATTTGCCTTGTTTCAGGTAGTACCCCCAAAGCTTTGTTCCAAGGTCATGCTGTTTACAGAGATTTTGCTTTTGGACTTTAATATTAATGTGACCAGTTTTAAATAGGAAATTAAGCAGGCTAAACTTTTCACCATCATTGTATTTTCATAGCAGGGATGCTTCACCTACTAATATCTTTTGTCACTGAATTATTCTTAAAAGATTTATGGCATTGTTAAAAAAAGGCTCAGCAATAACATTTCAAAGGTACAGACTAAATATGGAAGAAAACACTTCAGAAAAAAATGTTTCTCGGTATATTAGTGAGAGGCTGTATCTGTCAGTACATTTCAGCAGTTGGTTATAAGATTATGGAAGAATCAAAGAAGGATTTTTTCTTTCCTAAGCCAGGGCTTTTGTACAACACCTGAGGAAGAAATTGCAGAAGCGAATTTTTGATGTATGTTGTTTAACATTAGTTGTTTCAACAAAGGGGGAAAGTTTTTCATGTAGTTCATTGTAATAGTATTTTTAGAGTTGTTCTTTACCTATGCTTTTCTTCTATTAAGTAGTGTAGAACAATAGCGTTAGTAAAAAATAATCAATTATAGCTCTTGGAGGCAAATCCTGATCTGGAGACAGGACGTTAACATTTATCCCTCTGCACTCGAGGTTGAGGAAAAATGGAGCTGAGGTGGCGCAGTGGTTAGAGTGCATTACTGCAGGCTACCTCCGCTGACTGCTAGCTGCATTTCGGCAGTTCAAATCTCACTGGCTCAAGGTTGATCCATCCTTTCATCCTTCTGAGGTGAGTAAAAGGAGGACCCAGATTGTTGGCAGGAAAGAGACTGACTCTGTAAACCACTTATATAGTACTGTAAAAGCACTGTGAAGTGGTATATAAGTTTAAGTGGTAAGTGCTATGGCTATATCCCTTTGGCAGAAGGGTAGGATTTCAAAACTGAAGAAATTAAAAGATTTTGAACTGCATACTTGTACTGAAAAATATCTAAATAAATGATCATAAGATGACAGCAGAGGGATCAAGTAAAATGGTCTCTTTGGCACTATCTTTGGTAACCGTTCATAGTTTTGCAGAACAGAAAAAATAGGCCTAAGAAAATATAATAACTGAAGGAACCAGTTACCACATTGCAGAGGTGCAAATACTTGGAAGAAGACATCTCCCATTACAAGAGGTGTAAACGTTAAACTTAAGAACTTAAATTGGGAGCCTTTCTTGTAGAACTTCTTAATTAATTTGTATCAAAATCTCTCTCTCTCTCTCTCTCTCTCTCTCTCTCTCTCTCTCTCTCTCTCTCTCACACACACACACACACACACACACACACATACTCTCTCTCACACACACACCACAGAAACTCATATGCAGATTCAAATGCCAGTGTATCATTGCCACAGCAAATATCGTTAATAAAATGTTTCACTGAAATCTTTCCCATTTAACAGAACTGAAACTCAGCTCGTATCATGTCTCATCATCATTATCATTATTGGTTCCTTTTGTGTGAAGCGCATAGGGCAACAAGTGTCTCCCTCCACCTCCAATACATTGAATAGCTCAGCAGCCATCATTCCAAGCCCAGCCAGAAGATAGTTAGGCATAGGGCTAGCATCCCTATCCTGTAAAACCCTGACCCATGTCTTAAGAAAGCCATTAATCTTGACATCATGGACAAAGCAATCTTATTTATCTTGGAAGTTGGCATAGAACGTAGTCCAGAATCACAAGAGAGAGGCTCTTTCCCAAAGAGATAAAGAAGCTTGGAATCTTTGGTATGCAGGAAAAGGATGGAAGCAGATCAGACCCCTCCTAGCAGTTCCCAGGGTAAATCCAATAGTTATGCATATAAGTGCTTTATTGCTCGCTCGCTCTCCTTCCCCCCCTTCCCCTCTCTTCCCACTCTCTTTCTCTCCACTCCATGCCTGCATAACCTTGAACCATATCTGGGGAAAAAGAAGGACTTTCAATCTTACAAAGACAACATTTTCCATGAACTACAGATTGAAAATTATCCTTGAATGGCACCAGTGATCACCCTTAAGCAGCAATACTCATCAGTTAAAAAAGAAAAGACTAAATGTTCAGCATAAAATGCTAAAAGTTACATTTTCATGCATTTATGGAGACTCTTTTACCTTTACTTTTTATCTTTTATTTTATCGTATTTTTTGTTTGATTGTTGTGAGAATCATCTGGACAGCTGGGCAGCATACCAGTTTAATAACATAAATTATATGAAGCAGTTTAATTTAAAAAGTAATAATAATAAAAAAAGTAATAATAATTACATTTGTTGGCTGTGTAGTACTTTCTCTATAGTTGGGTAGTTTTTGTAGGATATCCTTTTTTTTTCATTTTGTGCTAATGAAGTTCTATCCAGTTCATTCTCCTCCCCCTCACCCAAAGAATTGGAATTTAGCAGACTTAGAATATTAACCAAACCAAGCATGCAGGATGGATAGTGGGACCAGGGACGTGCGGTCAGGGGAGGCAGGGGAGGCAGAGCCTCACCGCTCTCATCATGAAAAGAAAAAAAAAGGGAAAAGGGAAAAGGCACACGTGGTCCCATTCCCCGCCTTCCTGAGTCAACATGAAGGGGACCGTGGAGCACGCTCCAGTTTGCGCTCCGCGGTTCCCTTCATGTTGACTCAGGAAGGCGGGGAATGGGACCATGTGTGCAGAAGGCTGAGGCTGCCTCAGCCTCCTGCACACGTGGTCCCATTCCCCGCCTTCCTGATGACGTCACCAGCCTCACCAGCCATAAACCTCACCGCACGTCACTGAGTGGGACCAATATGATCGTCAAACTGTAGCAGAAAAAAAGATAAACACATTTCTTATATTTCTGACATATCTTTATTAATTTGTATTATGCACAGAATGAATTCCTAAAAAGGTAACTGCTATCACTAAACACTTGGCTAGAATTTGAATGTAAAATCCTAACGAACCTTAGTTTTCACGCTGTGGGGATAACATTAGAATAACACGATCAATGCTGTATTTGCTGGTGGGAATTGCAACTGAAAGGTGAATGCTTTAAGGTGATCAAGAAAAAAAAAGGTTCTATACCTCTACTTAAGGAGATAAATTATTCACCACTTGTCCCCTTAAGCAAAATCAGGCAGTTAATAAGATATAAGTTATAAGCAAGAAGAAGACCAAATGCTTTTTGAAGTTACATTTTTGTGTCAATACTCATGTTACATTAAGGTTTTATTTTCTTACACTTAGACAGCATAACGTAATCACATTGACTAGGAATCAGGCTGCTGTAGGTTTCTCACACATTAAGTAGAAAGGAAGTTTGGTTGTTTAAAAAGAAAGCACGAACAAAACAAGTAAAACACACATTTAATTAAAATTTATGAAAAAAAATGATTTTTCTGCCACTTACATGCTCTGTGAAACTCTATTAATCAGAGATAATTTCATGGAGGTTATGGATATTTATCCTGCACATTTCAAAGCTTCCTTTTCATTTGCCTGATAAGTGAAGAATAATGTAATAATTGTCAAAACTACAACTTCCAGAATTCCCTCTTGGGTTGAAAAACGAAGGTGCCATTTGCATCACGAGAGTAAAATGTAACAGAGCTTTCCATGAACCATTTTGAACCATTATTGTACAGAATATATTCATTTTGCAATATCTTGACGACCACAAGAGTGAGATTTCAGTATTTCTTTGTTGTTATCTAGCGTCCATTCAGATTATTGCCACCCAGATGTGGTGATCCTTGAATTTATTGTCAACTATTCAAACTTCAGTAACATTCTGTTGTGTTTACTGATAATCCTTAAACTCTGTGAAGATTGCTTCAAAATTAAGGATTGTTGGCTTTAGGTAAACAGCATCTCTGGACACTTGGACAAATGAGAAGTAAAGTTCTCCCAAAACTTCTCCTTAGGTTCAGGCAAAACAGCCAATATAATTAAAAATGAAGAGAATTTCCATGCAATTTCTACGAGATGTTTACTATGGAACTCTTTTCACTGTGCAGAGTAAAAGAAAACTTGGCACCCAGTGGCTTTGTATATGTAGTCAATGTTCCACAAAAATATTTTAGGCTAATATCTTCTTAAGCTGTTCATAGCAGCAGGAGAATATAATACTCCCTGCAGTTAAAACAAACACAACATAATACTAAATATTTAATTCCTGATTTTCTCTTCCATTTCTATGTGGGCTGGTGAAAGGTGATGCCAATGGCTCCATGTTGGGGGCAGTATAGCATAGAGCTCCTCATTCAATTTTTTTTCTCTTCTAGACTATCTATAAAAATACCTGACTTGCAATTCTACACAACCATCACTGAGAATAAGTCCTATGGAATTCACACATGATCATTCTTCAAAGTAGATTTGAATAGAATAGAAATAGATAGAAATAGAAATAATAGAAATAGAAATAATGGAATGGAATGAATGGAATTCTTTATTGACCAAGTGTGATTTGACAAACGAGGAATTTGTCTTTGGTGCATAAGCTCTCAGTGTACATAAAAGCTATGTGATAAATCATGATCATACTCATCATAAAAATACATTCATCATATTCATAAGACACTTAGTGATAATCATAGGATACTAAATAAATGACTGGATTATTCATTATCATTCTGATCATTCTGTCAGAGAAATAGTAAAGACAAATAGATGTTTATGTTCCATTTTCTAAATACATTGACTGCTGGATAATAAATGGAGAACTTGTGTCTTGTTTTACTTTTGTAACAATTTAATGCCACATTATTGAAACATGTTCTGGTTTATTCATTCATTCATGGTTTTCTCAATAAGCAGACTTTTTTGCTATGACAGGTATAAAGCATGAACACCATGACAATTGACTGTAAGCGGAATTTCCTGATTTAATATACTAAATTTACTGAATGTATTTGGTGAAAAGTAACTTGGCTTTTTCACATTTTCTTCTATATACATTTGTGCCAGGTGCTACACCTTCACATCAGACAAACTGATTTGGATGTGGACATTATTAAACTATAAAACTACATGTTGGACATTACTGGGAATAGTAAAAAAGTAGAGTCATTGATTCATTGATTCATTCATTTTCAGGTCATGGGGAATCCTGAAGACTTCTTCACAATTCCCAGCAGTTTTCTTGGCAAGATTTTAAAAGTAAGTTGCCATTGCCTTCTTGATGAGAGACATGAATTGGGCGAAAGCCACCAAGCTGGCACCATCTTCCTCCCTCTTTTTAAAAATGTATTTGATTTTTTTAAAAAGCTGTAGTTAATTTAAGTGATCTGATAAGTTTGCATTATAAAAATAAAAGCAATAGGAGAATGCAGCTGTGGAAATACATTTTAAAAATACCTGAGATAGATTTAATCAATATCCTTTTTATATATTGCTTGATTTATTTTACCATGTATAACACCTTGGGGTAGTGCATTTCTTGAAGATGCAGTGAAACCACATTTCCCCAAAATCTGATTGGCTAAGTGCTCAAGAAACCCAATATGTTGGGCAAAGCTATTAAAAGAAAATGGGAAAGCAACGTGTGAGATTGTAACGTTCCCATCCAGTTTCCGACAAGCAGAGTCAATAGGAGAAGCCTAATTCTCTTAACGATCATGTTATTCACTTAACAACTGTGGCAAAAGAGTCATAAAATGGAGCAAAACTCACTTGCTAGCAATGGAAGTGGTGGACTCAGTTGTGGTTGCAAGTTGAGGACTGGCTGTGTTGTATTTCTCTTCTTATTCCACTGCTTTTACATTGTTGCTGTTGTTTCATTTTCTAAACTACCCTAAGATATTTTTGAGAGGGGAAAAATTGCAATATGGGAAACTTCATGAGATTTGTGTGTGGTCTGTGGATGCTTCATCCACAAGAGTTTAATGTTTAGGCCTGCAGGTGAATTGGTCACTGCCCTAAGGCAATTTATGAAGAGAAGGGTTTTAGTCCAGGAAACAATTTCAGTGGGATTGATCTGCTTTCATCAGCTTTGGCTTGTGAACAATGCTGAGTAGAATCAGCATGCCAAATTTGTTCCCAGCATTGCTTCAAAGGAGTGCTTTGTTCAGATCTTTGATGAACAAAGTATCCTTCAAAGAGATTTTGTGTTGAGGCTAACCTCTAAAATGTTGTTAATATGAGTTCATGTTTTATTTCAAAGGTGTTTTTTTTTTCAAAAGGGATCTGAACTTGCTTGGTTGTTGTTTTTTTCTTTGAAAATGTTTTACTTCTCATCCAAGAAGCTTCTTCAGTGAACTGTGAGGTCCTTCAGATGTACCACACCCATGTCTGTTACTATTGTATCTGGGGTATGCCACATGACATCTCAGGTTCTCTAGACAGATTCCTTAGTGATCAGTCATCTTCCCAATCTCAAGTCTTTTCAAGAAGGTGAACATTTCCATATATATATATATATGGATGGATGGATGGATGGATGGAAGGAAGGAAGGAAGGAAGGAAGGAAGGAAGGAAGGAAGGAAGGAAGGAAGGAAGGATTGACAGACATAATGAATGGATGGACAGACAGATTAGATGGATGGATAGATGGGTGGATGGATGTATAGATGATGAATATAATTGAATGGGAATAGGAATAGGATAACAGAGTTGGAAGGGACCTTAGAGATCTTCTAGACCAACCCCCTGCTTAGGCAGGAAACCCTACACCACTTCAGACAAATGGTTATCCAATCTCTTCTTTAAAATTTCCAGTGTTGGAGCATTCACAACTTCTTGAGGCAAGCTGTTCCACTGAACTGAATTGTTCTAAGTGTCAGGAAATTTCTCCTCAGTGCTAAGATGCTTCTCTCCTTGATTAGTTGCTTCTTGTCCTACCCTCAAGTGCTTTGGAGAATAGTTTGACTCCCTCTTCTTTGTGGCAACCCCTGAGATATTGGAACACTGCTATTATGTCACCCCTAGTCCTTCTTTTCATCAAACTAGACACCCAGTTCCTGCAACCATTCTTCATATGTTTTAGTCTCCACTCTCCTAATCATCTTTGTTGTAGTCAATTTTATTTATTTATTATTCACTTTTGTTGGTTTCCATACTGAAGAACAAATATATCAATCTGGTTCTAATATATCCCTATGTAAACATATTATAACATATTAATAGGTATTAATAAGTGTATCAAGTTAAAAGTTGCTACAATGGGTTGTTACAATACAAACATTTTAATATAAATAATTCATCTTGAATTTCTCTTTTGCCTTTGAAGTCGCCATTATACATTAGAATTTAATTTCCTGATTTGTTCAGGATAAGTCCCATTTATTGGTTTATTATTCATAATCTCCCTGCAGCACAAGTATGATTGTAATATAATCTGCTTCTTGGTTCCTTTACATGTCATTTTCTAACAACCATTGCTTTGATTCCAAAACATGAACATAAATAGTGATGTACTAAGATTATTTGTACATTTGTTTTCATTAATCTCCCTTAGTTTAATTAAAAAGACTCTTTTTTTCCTATAAAACAAGAAGGCATTGGTGAAATTCTCAAGGACACGAGCTTCATGTTCTAAGCCAAGTTGCAAGTCGACTAAAACATATCTGCGAGTGCCTCATTTTTCATTATGGAATCACCACGACAATAGACTGTTCAATTAAATTCTGCAAGAAGAATGATTTCTGTATGGCTTTTTAAGAACAGGGAATAAGTTCAGCCAAAGTGGTCACAATAATGGGAAGTGTTTAATGGTAAACAAGAACATCCAATTTCACAACAATAAATCTCAAAAATAACAGTGAAAGAAATTCCAAACTCTAACTCATTCTGAGAAGGGAATGAAAAAAATAAATAAAAAGGAGGGAGCAGGGGGAAAAAATCATAGAATGAGAGATTGAGAATCAGCACTAGTTTTAATTGTTTTTATCCACCATTTAAAAATAGATAGATGATAGATATTGTAAACAGACAGACAGACAAACTGACGGACTCTTCTTAGCTCATTGAGAATTGGGCTTGGTAAATATGGCAATCTCTTGTAGGAAATTAGCACCCACCCCTCTCCTAGAAAAATGGAATATTCTAGGAAATATTACAAAGGCAGAATATTATTTTCCCTGGATGAGAAATGGAGAAACATGTTTTTTTAGGCAGGAAGCAGACTCAGTCTTAATAGCCCCCACTCTCCTCAATAGCCCACAGCAGACATCTGCACTTAAGAGATAAAGAGATCGCTAGGTCTATTCATAGGAAAATGCCCTCACCCAAGATCCAACAAAGGTAGGATTGGCCCTCTACCCATCTAGCAACAGAATTCACCACATGGCACCTGGGAAGAGTACATCACCCAGCAAGGTTCAATGAAGCTTGGGAATCAAAACACAACCTACAAAGTTATCCCTTCATGGCCCCATGGTAATCTGAATACAAGCTCAAATTCAAAAGCCCAGAGAGGGCATAAAACTCAGGCACTTTCAGCATCTCACCCCTTTTCCTTTGCCCAAGATCAAGGCATGTGATCCTGTTCATCAATAAACCACCTTTCCATGCAACTTCCATGAATCCAGTGTCTTTTTCCCCCATTTGGAACTGAACCCAGATGGGCACTTCTTCCAACATTGTGAATTACAGGCGACAGCCGAAGCAAAAATTCACCCAGCCAGTTGATCTGCCAAATGGGCCTAGACAGAAGCAATGTCTTCATGACCAAGGAATGCTGTTTATCACATAGGTATTGAAAGATCCTTCAGTGCCTTCCACTTCAACACAGAGTAGTCTTGGTAGAAAGAAGGAAGTACAGATCAAAATAGACAAGGAGAGGAAAATTTCAATGAATTCAGGCTTCCAGTGCCAGACATATTACATTCAAAGATACTGAAGAAACTAGCAGAGACAAATAAACAACTATTAACCATTATCTCTGAGAATTCCCAAGAACTGGTGAGAGTCTAGAAGATTGGAGAACAAATATTGTCAACATGATATTTATATTGTGCAAGGTTTTTGAACAGGTATATTTAATCTGCAGAAGAGAAATCTGTAGAAATATACAATAGTGGTGCTAAATTATTCAAAGTGTTGTTTTACAGAAGGGAGTGAATTGTTCTTATCTCAGAAGACAGAATTGGAACAAAGGGTAAAAATATAGGAAACTAGCTTCAACTTAGCTTTGGGGAGAAATTTTCTGATGATATAAACCAGTAGGGTAGGTTGGCTAATGAAATGGCAATTTCTCCTTCACTAAAAGTGAAACAGAAGTTAGAGAATTATCAGTACAAAACAGTTTGGTATATTTTGTTGTGCTAGATGACCTCTGGATCCCTTCCAATTTGATGATTGCTTGAGGAGTTCAAGATCATTCAGTGAACATTATTGCTGTTCATGAGGATTTGAACCAGTGGTGGAATTCAAAATTTTACTAGCGGTTCTGTGGATGTGGCTTGATGATCATGGCAGGGGAAGGATACTGCAAAATCACCATTCCCTCCCCACTCCAGGGGGAAGGATACTGCACAATCCCCATTCCCTCCCCACCCCACTTACCTGCTTTCCAGCTCTGTTTTCCTGTGCAGGGCAACAAAAGAAGACCCAAACAATCAGCTGGAGGCAGTGAATAGATGGAGGTGGAGCCAGCCAGAGGTTGCATTTGATGGTTCTCTGAATTACTCAAAATTTCTGCTACCAGTTTGCCAGAACCTGTCAGAACCGCCTGAATACCAACTCTGCAACTAAGTACAATAACTACTTCTGGTTTAACACTCTTACTACTCTGGGTTTCACTATACTATATATTGTTTAGCTGATAATAATTGCCCATTTTTTATGCATTATGGCATACTAACATTACTTCCACTAATAATCTTTCATAATTCAGAATGAAATATACCATCTGGGGCTTTTTTTAAATTTTCTTTCCTAAATGTGCCTTGATTTTCAAGCAGTGCATTAAAAGCATAGGGCAGAAAGGCCCCATTAGCTTCTCAATAATTGTACAGGTACTAATGTCAGTTGTGCTTTGAGGACTTTTACAGTGGAAGGCTCTTTCTTCTCTGTCCTTCCATCCCCAAAAGTATAATTGTAACTTCCTGATAAAATAAAGTTGTTTTTGAGGTTTGAAAAGAAAAATGTAAATTATTGTAATTAAAACCCTGAGAACTAGGCTTTCTTTTTCTCCTTAGTTTTCTAACCTGGTTACTACAGTTCAACTTTCAGGAATAGTTTTATTTTCCTTTCCCTAATTGAAATCTCATATACTTTCTCGTTTAAGATGAGGTAACATCTTGGCAGCATTGGGTCATTTTTGACCTAACTTGGTATTGGGTACAGTTAATAAAACTCAGACCTAATTAAAGTAATCAGTCTTTAAAAAAATAACATTTAAAAGAAGTCTCTTGAAGACAGCAGAGGTATTAGCATTAGATAAAGTTTGCTAAATCATGCACCAAAAATATGCTATTATGAAGCTCATGGGGCACGTTTTAATCTGAGGTTGTATGCAGCAGATTCTGACCAGTTCTGGAGAACCAGCAGCAGAAATTTTGAGTAGTTCGGAGAACCGGTAAATACCACCTCTGACTGGTCCCACCCCCATCTATTCTCTACTTCCCAAGTCCCAGCTGTTCTGGAGGAAATGGGTATTTTGCAGTATCCTTCCTCTGGAGTGGGTAAGGAATTGAGAGTTTACAGTATCCTTTCCCTGGAGTAGGGAGAGAATTGAGATTTTACCATATCCCTTCCCTGCCATGTCCACCAAGCTACACCCACCAAGCCATGTCATGACCACCATGCCACGCTCACAGAACTGGCAGTAAAAAAAATTGAATCCCACCACTGGTTTTAATGTTAAAGATAGTCCTCAGTTTAAAGTGGGGGAAAAACAGCCTTACAATTGCATGTAGTGTTGCTAATATGGAAGCACAATATTTTGCGAGTTCCATGAAAATGGAGTGAAAAGCTCTAGGCTCCCTTCCACTACTGAGCTGCAGTGTTATCTATCTTTGAAATGGCAGAAATCTATACAGGTAAAAAAAAAAAGTTTTTCCCATTGTCTATCTTTATACATACAAAGACAGAGCATAGAAATGGATTTCTATAACCCAGAAACTGCACAGAACTGCTTCAAGTAAACCACAGTCAAACCAAACATAAATCAATTTGGCTTTCAAACATAACCAATTTGGGGATTCCTTGAAGATCAGAGATAATCCAAAATAATGCAAAGACTAAGCTACTGTGTGTGGCATGAAAAATCTGAAATGATGCAAAATCCTCTAACACTTATGTACATTGTTTTCAATCCTAATTTGAAATGTCTTTGGTTAATCACAGGCTTATTTGATTGCAATGCATCATGTTCTAGATGAATAAATCATCTAGATCATCTAGATGATAAAACTGTCTCTTTCTCTCTCCTAAAATTCTGCAGAGATGTTAATAAGACAGGTATATGGTGATACATCAGAATTAATAAGAATATTTCAGCTATTGTATGGAATGAACTAACCAGGATTCTGAAGTGTATGAAATAGCATGTCACTTTTGTTCTGAAGTCTTGTGGATGAGCTGAAACAATGCTTTAAAACTGATACTCAGTAAATCTCCTGCATTTTTTTCTATTATTGCTCACATAATTTGGTGAAAAAAGAGAAGAAAAATCCAGAGATAGGAGGGGTGTATCTTTTAGCATTTGCCTAGTTGTAAATGAGGACATTACTTTCTTGTGAAGTCACCTCTTTGTTTGTACAATTGTATTTCTTTCAGTCTGCATCCTTCTCAACTTTCCACTAATTTAAGCTCTGAACACATTAGGTCCACAATATCGGAAGAATCACCTTTGTTATTTTGGATTGATGACTGAATTCTTGGGGAAGGGAAAGAAAGTTATCATTTTGTGATAACCCATAGACAAGCTCTTTATACTGGTTTTTTTTTTTTTTTGTTATTAGTATTATATACAGTACACCAAATGTGAAATCACAGCTGCTATTTCTTTAGTTGCTGTTGGCTTTCATACACGTTTAATTCTTTCCAAGAATTTAGGATGTCAAAATGTATTGGAGCAACAGATTCAAGCAGTGTGGTCTTCCATGATGGACAAATGAAAATTTCCCTTAGAAAATATGCACTTATGCCATCCAAGATTTTCCAATACAATTCATAACCACTGGGGCCACCATGGCCAATTGATGCTATAATCTTTCAATGTTTATTTTCAGATCTTTATCTTTTGTGATGTTCTCCAATTTTCAACTACTTTTTCAACTCTATGTTCCCACCAATTTTTCATTACTGACCCATAAAAATATTTACAGATGTTCCTGTTAAGTAATTCAGCTCCCCATTAGAAGAGCGAGTATGCAGAGAAGCGTAATGAGAGTGATATGGAATAGCATGCACAAACCAGCATACAGAGACACTGAATAGTATAAATATATAGTATTTTACTATGGAGAAATATAGAGGTATTCAGAGTCCGGTTAACAGTCCAAGTCATACACACTTCAGTAATTCAGTTCTCAAATAGTCTCAGTTTAACACACAAAGTAGCTAAACAGTAGCAAACCACAATACCTCAAAATACACCTGGTCAGCTTCTAACAAAAACAGAGAGAGAACTAACAGTCATTCTGGCTCCCTCTTATAACTGCATGAGGTAACAAACCAATTACACCTCTTAAGCATTTAAAGCAACAGTAACATTTGTAACAATCATAGCTTATATACATTGTCAAGCCAAGCCTAGGGTTACATCCCTAACAGTTCCAATGAATCATTTTGGTAATTGTGTTATATCATTATTTGAAATCAGTTTGTAAATCTTGAACAAACTGAATATGTGGTCCACTGATTCTTCTATCGCTTTGCACTATATGTACTTTGAATAAGTAAGTTGATATTTTTTTAAAAAAAAAATCTGACCTTGATTAACTACAGTTTTTTTTTTTTTTGTTTAATGTTCCAGATATAAAGGGGTGGGATTCTACTGGTTTGGACAAACCGGTAGCTCCAACGATCAAATGGGAGAGAACCGTTTCACTCTGACGATCAGCTGGGCCTGCCTACCCACCCTTGACCTATATCCTCTCATCTGAGTCATGCAGCAGAGCAGATTGCCATGTCCTTAGATGTTTTCCTCCCCAGCAGTAATATGGAAGGTAAGTTATCTCAAAACTGCACACGTGCATGAAGGGCACGATCACCGAACCGGTTCTTAAACTGGTAGGATCCCACTGTCAGGGGAAATTCCACCCTGAGCTAATGAGGTCTAGAATCAACGGCTTTTCCAAACAGCATATCTTCAGAAAAGCAAAAGTAAGATCCAATAACAAGTTCTAATTAAAACAAACTTTAATATGAAAATAAGAAAATAAACAAATCTATCTAATTGTTACATTTTGGTAAGAGCAAATTATCGTCCACCTTCTTGGCAGACGAACAAAGATCAAAAGGAAAGAAGTCTCTGGAATGTGCGATGTATTAAGAAGCATGCGCAGTAAATCATTGCTGATAAGGACCTATGAGCTGCGCAGTAATTATTCTCAGTTCAGCTAGCAAACAATTAACGCAGTGACACCCACCACTACTCATAAGTCATTGCTAGGTTTTCTGAACTAAAAGATCCCCTCCATCTTTTGTAGAAATTAGCCATGGGATGTTTTTCCTTGCCAGTATTTTATCCATGTTTTATTATATTATTTCAATGTTCATATTTTATTTCCTGTATATTCACAAAGTTCCAATGTTTAACTTGCATCAATGTGTGTTCTTGGCTCTCTTCTACATAATGAACCAATGTACTTTTTCTTCTTCAGCAGCTTGTTTGACCTGAGTAAACCTCTGCCTCCATTTCTGTAGAAGAGGTTAAAAATCTATCAATATCACTACGGATGCATGTTGAATAATGAATAGTCATTTGTTTTGAGATGTTTTTGTAGTAACAGGTCTAAAATCTATTAAATAACAGCAGCAATAACAATAAAAGGAAAGGCACTATAGGAAAGTTCCTTTCATTGAGATTTTTCAGGTGTAGAGTGTGAAGGGTCAAGGAGGCTTCAGAAAGATGGAAAGATGTGCAACAACAACAAAACAGAAAAAGCAGCACTAGTAGCAATCCTGTCACCTCCAAAGGGGTCTGTGAGAAACTGCAGCAAACATATTTGAACAAATTATTCATGTGAGAAAGAAATGGTATGTGCAATCCAGTATTAGAAGGATTTTCATACATTATTATTTTACACCAGCATCCACAACATATACATGGGATTTGCATATTTACTGTCATATAAGCTTAGCCTACTCATGCCTTCTAACCCTGCCTTTGTTCAGCTCTGCATGCAGTGTCAGAAAGAGGCCATGCAAGTCACAAGTTCAGATGTCAACTAATTTTAACTAATAACATTTCACAGAATCGTGCCGTAATAAAGTGTCACGAACAGCATGCCACAGAACTGTAAAACAAGAACTGTAAAAAGTAACAAAGTTGCAGTGGCCAGAGCTTCCTTTTTTTAAATTGTAGATTTATTTGATTGTTTCCCCCTCTCCTTTTGATTTTAAAGAACTTACCGGCTGCTTTGCACATCTAGGCTCAAGTGTAAGTTTAATATAAATTGGAACATTTCAATTTGTGATTGATATATAATTGTCAAATGTCAGCATCTGGCATCTGCCAAAGATTGAGCCCACCCTCCTTGCATGTTTGCTTGGCAGCAGCAAGCCATCTCCTGCCATTCTAGAAAGGCTCAAACAATAAATCCTGCTGAGATTGGAAATACCCTGCTGTGCTTGCTAGGGGCTACTAATGAAAGAGGACTGGGAAAACTGTATTTTTTATTTAATGTAGGCTATATATTGCATGTCTTTTTTATTTTGTTCTCATACTGTGCGCCGCCTAAACTCAGTCTTGAGTTAGGAGACACCTAAATCAAATGAATGAACGAATAAAATAAAACTATCAAGTTTATAAATAAAACTACAGCCATGGGTGTTCTTTACACTTTTATGCTGTGGACAAATCCATCAAAGTGTGCTTTCACAGATTATAATTTTTTGCTATTTTATCACACCATTAACAGTGGTATAGGTAATAGTGGTGATGGTATCATAAAATAATCTTCCTGAATTTATTCACATTTCTTATTGGTTTGGTAACCAATCTGATTATAAAGACCTGAACAAACTCCAAGGGTTATGCTTTTGCAATCAAGGTATCTGTTATTATTAAAGATGTGCAAATCTCTTTCTCTTTCTTTACCTCTTAATTCTGAATTTAGTTAAATATCATGGCAAGCACATGATGAGCTGTTTTTTTTTTTTCATTTTTAGTAAATGAATTTTAGTAAGTGAATTTGTTAGTAAATGCATACTGGGGTGTAATCAGTCACAGGCATCACAGCAGGCAAGCAGTGATGATTTATTTTGTATGTATTAATTAAATGTATTGGCTCCACATCTTACACAGGGTAACTCTGAGTGGCTCACAATATTAAAATTTAATCCTCCCATTCTTGTCCATGATCTACAAAATTATCCCATCCCTTTCATAGAATTTTCTGTAATATTGTAGAAAAATCACACTGGTGCCAATGGGGCATTTCTCTTAATGGCAATTGCAATTTGCAGTGACAAGGATTTTTAAAGACGGAAACTGGAAAAAATTAACCTTCCTTTCATACTGATTGCATTTCCTTCAACTGCAATTCTCTCTCCTCTTTTATAAATATTTAATTCACCTCTGAAAAATTTTCAAAAGCTGCTTGGCAAAAGGAAATGCACACTCCAATGAGGTTAAGCCACCACACTGCCTCTCTTTGAATTAGTCCAAAATTTTCTCCAACTACTGGAACTTCGAGAAGAAACCATAAGAGCAATGTAAAATAACTGAATGAAGAAAATCCCATCAACCACAATGAGGCTGAGATGAAATTATTTATTTAAGTTAAAGGACAAATGTCTCCAGATTATGAGTCCAAAAAAGTTGAAAGAAAGAAAGAAAGAAAGAAAGAAAGAAAGAAAGAAAGAAAGAAAGAAAGAAAGAAAGAAAGAAAGAAAGAAAGAAAGAGGGAGGGAGAGGGAGGGAGGGGCAGAGGGAGAAAGAGAGAAAGGGAAGGAAAGGGAAGGGAAGGGGAAGGAAGGAAGGAAATGAATTATTCTTCCATTTTTAATCTAACTTCAAATTGAGTTTTTGGTATCACTTATGACAACTAAAGCCACTTTGTGACAATACAAGAATGATGGGCATGTAACTTGATCTGGAGTATTTTGTATTGTACTTGTTTTAAGTTCACCAACATTATTGTTTCCTTTGTTCTTTGTGCAGTATGATTAATATCTAATTGGCTACCTAGCACCCTTTTTTCACCATAGACCCCAGAAAATTCCTGTTAAGAATGGATATTGATGAAGCAACAGAAGGGAAAAAAATAACCTATGTGGCATGTAGGTTAAAAAAAGGTATGGAAACAGGTTTCCCAATATTCTTAAATAGTGGAATGAGTCAGGTAGTAACTGTTCTTGAAACATCACCTTTCCTTTTTCAACTTAAGTTGTACCTCAACAGTTAATGTCTAGCCATCCTGCTTTACCCTTTTGAAAACCCTACAGTTATCTCCTTTTAGAATTCCCATTACATGTCTGAGGTCTTATTCCAATCTAGTGGACCAAGGCCAATCTAGTGAGAAAGACACTTCTGTGATGTCTGGGAGACACTTGGAATTGCAGCCCAGGTAAGAAAAGGAGATCACTTGCCTGGAGTTACTGAGACAACTGCAGCTGTAAATCTGCCTTTAATGTACATGGTTTTAAAAGGCTGGGCACTCATTCCTTTCATGTTCCTGAATGAAGTATTGAAAGAGAAACCCCTGGAGCTAGTACTTTGGTGACTTTAGGCCTGTGAAAGGAAAATAACCAGAAGGCCATACAGATTACTTTGATTACCAGAACTCCAGCTGAACAGATATAAACTTGAATTTGGAGCTCTAGAAATTTGTTCTGAGGTGACATTTTTCTTATTGGAGAGAGGCACAGTACAGAATTTATCTCTGTGTGTCTTTCTTTGAAATATTTGAATTGAGAGAGTCAGATTAGGATGGAGAGACCCAATGATAATTCCCTTGATAACATGGAATTTACTGGGTCAGTCTCTTAAATATGTTTGTGTGTGTAACTCAAGTGGTATTTCAGATTCAAACCACATAGAGTACAACTAGCACAATTTTCAGGGATCTAAGGATGCGTTGTAAATGGACATGAAGATTTAGAGCAGAATGTGGAATAACTAGGCATTACTAATAAGGATAATGAAAGCAGAAACAATAGCTGATTAGCAAATGGATATGAAATAACATGATATTGCAGGCTTCCAATGATGCATTGAAAAATATATTAGTTTTATTATATTTTAGTTTTGTTGTCTATCCATCCATATTTCACTACCTTTATCAGATTCTTCTTTTTGTGTCATATATTTCTTTATTTTTCTCCTTAAAAACAACACCTACGGCAGCAGCAGCAAGCAGATTGTGATTGTGTACACACTCAGTGGGGCAGCAATTTCTACTTTAAAAGTCTTGCACTAGGTTTTCTAACTTTCAAGCTGTTCGTCACTTTGCAATCAGAGATTGCTGAACATTTTTTTTAAAGTGTCAGTAGTCCATGCACATTAGTAGAGATTCAAACATTCTTAACCAGGAAAGATTTTCCTCAGTCTGTTTAATATAAATATCATGCAGACTTAAAGAGGAGTTGCTTCAATAGTGAGATGGGTGACCCATAAATTAAATAATTAAATAAAATTACCATAATCAAAATTTGAATGAGTACCGTGGCTAATATAGCCACCCGTGGCCCCACACTGACCTATTAATCCTCTCTTCTGAGAGATCTTGGCTCCCTACTCTCCTTCATATCTCCACTTATTCTATAAAATAGCCTCTGTTCCAGTGTAAAAGTAGAGGAGGAAGGAGCAAGAAAAATTGGCTAGTTCTTAAGGGGAAGTTGGCAATTAATTTCTAGCCCGCTAGAGTATCCACAATTATTTTGTTATGCTATTTTTTATCCTGCCTTTATTACCTTTATAAATAACTCAAAGCAACAATCACATTTAATAATCCTTCCTCCTTCTATTTTCCCCACAACAACAACTCTTTGAGGTGGGTTGGACTGACCCAGACAGTGACTGACCCAAATTCACCTAACCAGCTTTCATGCTTAAAGCGGGACTAGAAGTCCTGGTTTCAAGTCTGATGTTTCTTCTTGATACTAAGATACTAAGAGAGGTCAAGCATAAACTGATGCCAGATATTTCTTCAGGTCTGGAAGTACTGGGGTTTGGCCCCCTCTCTTCTTGCACTGTTGCTCAACACTCCACTCCATTTTAGAAACAGAGACATTACCCCACCTCTTTCTGTTCCCCTCTGCTTTCTTCTGCATGGCATTAGCAAGCCATTTTTAAACAGGTAGGTAGGGTTTCCTGCCTATACAGGAGGTTGAACAAGAAGACCTCCAAGGTCCCTTCCAACTCTGTTATTCTGTTACTCTATTCTCAAACATTTGCTATTTTAAACATTTCCCCTCTATTTACACTAGGAAATGCTCTATATGGGGAACCTTATTTGAATTACAGAAAAAGATGGCTTATCTGATTGTTTTAAAAGTACCACGTTTGAGTTACAAAAATGGGAGCAACAACTAGCTTGCATCAAAGAGATACAGGTAATTCTAGTAGGTAGGTTCCTGGATATTTGCAGCACATAAGAGATAAGCTTAAATTTGACGGCTTCCTTTTCTCTTAATTAGTGATCTTAAGAACCCTTATCGTGTTTATGCCTCAGTTATACCTTGTTACATTATCGTGTTTCATTTTTCACCACATAGTTTCAAGGGCAAAAATCTTATTTATGTTTATGGTTAAGTAGATTACATAATTGTTTTAAAGTTCTTCCACAAAAAGAGAAAATTAAAAGGCAAGGACAGTAAGACCTAATTTTATAGAAAATTAGATGGCTTGTTCTGCACAAGTTACTTGATAATCTCCCTGTATCAGCCATAGAGGGAAAGGCTGAGAACTTTCTTTCCGTATTGATCCTTTGTGAAATCCAGCCATTGCTGCAGTGATAGAAGGAGCTTCTGGCATAGTAATGAATTGTCCAGAGTTTCTTTGCTTCCCTCTGAATTTTGCTGCTGACCTGTTTCACAGTAGAGAAAAGAGCAGGATAAGAGTGCTTAAACATGCCTTGGCACATGAAAATAGTAAAAGAATGCTAATACCAACAAAGAAAAGCTCTTGGGAGGCTTGTGAAGGTAGTAAATGAATCTTAAAGGAAAGCATAATATTATATTCTCTCCCCACCTTACATCCAAGCACAATCTTCACCCGTTCTCACTACTTAGGATTCATCATCATCCTCTTTAGAGTCGCATAACCTTGATCCAGTAATTTGTAAATGGTGGTGCTCTCATTTTCTATCAAGTCCATAGATGAATCAGCTTAAAGTCCTCTTCTGCTGCCCCAGTTTTAAAATAACATTATTCTTCCTCTCCCAACACAACTGTTGCTATGGATATGGTCTAGGAAGCTTCACCAACAATGTAGTTAATGACAAGGAAAATATCTAGGATCTCCCCAGCTTCATTGGACACTTTAGAAAGCTGTTGAGCACACTCTGTCTCTTCCAGTCACAGAGCATTTTGGCTTCAACCTGGCTTTTGTAGAAAAATCTAAATGCCTAGTGCCTGATGAGAGCTTCCCAAATCCCTTGTCAGTTCATGCCTGGGCACTTAATGTACACAAGTTTAATGCTGCTTTGAAAGTGTGCTAGATTTGTTGTTTTAAACATGGATTTAATGCTCTTAAAAGAGTGCTTGCCTTGGGCTACACAGAAGGTCAATTTAAAATTGGAAAGAGAGGCAGGGTTCTGTTAGTTGTGCACAATTTCAGTGCAGGTTTCCTGCTAGTACTGCTGATAATAAGAGATTTCATGTGACTTTTTCATCTTTTATAATGCCATTTTGGCAACTCCATGGGCTTTTTATGGATGCTGCCAGCCAGGGTCTTCTCTGTCAGATATTTCCTTGCAGCTCTAGTCAAAGCTGGAGCTTGATCATTATCCATCACTTTTTCCTGCTTCATCCTCCATGTCCTTTCTTTCTTTCTTTCTTTCTTTCTTTCTTTCTTTCTTTCTTTCTTTCTTTCTTTCTTTCTTTCTTTCTTTCTCTTTCTTTCTTTCTTTCTTTCTTTCCTTCTTTCTTTCTTTCCTTCTTTCTTTCTTTCCTCCCTCCCTCTCCCTCCCCCCCCTCTCTCTTTTTTTCTTTCCTTCTTCCTGTGATCTGTCTGCCAGGCTATTTCTGAGCACAGGTTTAATATTCTTTTAAAAGAGCAGCTTGACTTTTTTGCCTGGCAGCTCACAGGCTCAAAAGAGGACTTGGCCAGGAAGGCAGACTGAATTGGCTCTTCTGTTCTACCAGCTGGACTGTTTTAGGAGACTTTCAGAAGAATGTTTCACCCCTGTTCATAGATAGCACAACTGGTAGATAACAGACACAGAGCACTTCCCAAGGTGGAATCTCCAACTAGAGTAGAGTGAAGGGTGGAAAGACTGGAGAGTTTTGAGTCTCTTTTGGGAAGGAAGCATCAGAGGCCAGTCATCCCCAGAATTCCTGAAGTCTTTACATGGCTGCTCCCAAGAGAATGGAGTGTCTGGCGAGATTCTTGCCAGCAACAATAAAGAAGCAACTCTGATCAGATCACTTTGTTGTTCTGGTTCATTGTGTTCCACACCCTAAGTTCTCTTTATTGGGCAACTTGAAGAACCAATTACTGTAAAGATCCATGCAACACATGTTACATGAGGTACTAATACCATTCTATAAAGCCCTAGTAAGACCACACCTAGAATATTGCACCTAGTTTTGGTCACAACACTATAAAAAAGATGTTGAGACTCTGGAAAAAGTGCAGAGAAGAGCAACCAGGATGATTAGGGGTCTGGGGACTAAAACATATGAAGAATGTTAACAGGAACTGGACATGGTTAGTCTAGTGAAGAGAAGGACCAGGGGAGACATGATAGTAGTGTTTCAATATCTGAGGGGCTGCCACAGGGAAATTGAAATAGGTCAAGCTATTTTCCAAGGCACCTGAAGGCCAGAAAAGGAAAAATGAATGGAAATTGTTCAAGGGGAAATTCAACATGGAAAGAAGGAGAAATTTTCTGACAGTGAGAACAATCAACCAATGGAACATCTTTGCCTTTGGAAGTTGTGGGAGCTTCATTATGAAGAGATTGAACTGACATTTATCAGAAATGGTGTAGGGTCTCCTGCTTGGGCGAGGGGGTTGGACTAGATGACCTACCATCCAACTCTGTTAATCTGTTAACATGTCCTCCATACTTTAAAACGAGACAATTGTTAGCTGCTTTTCTAACTGGCACATGGTAATGTTTGGGACAGAAGATGAAGCTGTGGTATTCACCAAACACTTCCCTTCCCTGTCATTCATTAAAATAGTAAGGAAGCATCACTCACTGGTCTTGTTACTGTGGCAGAATAAAGACTGGCAATAAGAGCAAAACAGATTATTCCAGCATCCTATTTTGCTAGTTCCCAGATTGGAGGATAGCATTTAAATGTGGTTTGTCTGTGCCATTAGGCAGGCAATTAGTAGCTTGAAGCAACATCTCTCAGCTATTCTTCTCTCTCTCATTCCTGATCCCTGTGCTGTGTCTGGTGAAGACTGACTGCCAGATGTGCAATACAATAGAAGATACTGGAGATGAGCTGTCTGGTTTCTAAATATGCAGAGATGTAAAAAAAAGTTACATTATCCACAAATGTAATTAGAAAAGTGTGAATTGCATGGGATGTCTCTAACATTCGAGATTTTCCTATTCAGAATGTGCTACAAGCTATAATGTAGCTCACATTTAAAGCTATTTGTCATTGCTACATTGTGGTCATCATGTTAATTTCAGAAAACTTGGAGAAGTCTAATACTTCATATACAAAAAAGTGTTCTTTTAATTTAATTTATTGCATTTACAGTATATACTTTTGGAGAATTGAAGAAAGAATACATTGAGATGTGGGAGTGAAGTGGTTAGAATGCAGTACCGCAGGCTACTTCTGCTGACCTCCGGCTGTCTCAATTTGGCAGTTTGAATCTCACCAGGCTCAAGGTTGATTCAGCCTTCCATCCTTCTGAGGTGGGTAAAATGGGGACCCAGATTGTTTGGGAAAATATGCTGACTCTATAAACTGCTTAGAGAGGGCTGTAAAAGCACTGTGATATGTATATAAATCCAAGTGTTATTGCTATAAGAATTTTTGGTGGAATACAAAAGTTATCCTTGAACCATTTGATAATTTCACCCTATGCTGATTGATCTGAATAAATGGAAACCAATTTTTGTTTTCCCAACAAGGCTTCTCTATGAAATTCTATTTACCGTATATACTTTGAAAACTAAACTTCATGTTTATCATTCCACTAGAATGTTAAAGGTGGAACATTTCCTTGAATAGTAAAGCAACTTTTCTTTCTCCAAAGGTTAACTTTCTATTTTTCCCAGGATTTTTTTTTAAAATTGAGGATGGCTTTATAGAAGGGACGAGAAAAAGGAAAGATGATAAAGGAAGAAATAGGTGGAGAAAGAAGATCTGTGAGTAATATCCAAATAAGAACCCTTGACAATCTATCTCCATTCTGCCTAAAGTATCAAATCAAATCAAATTTTATTTGATTAGCCGCAACCCTCTCCCGAAGGATTCGGGGCGGCGTACAATCAAAAGGATGAATATGAATTGAAATGTGAATGTTAATTTAAGCCAGTGAGCAACTGAATGATGCTTAGCAAGGTAGTCTCTAGAACAGGGGTGTCCAAACTTGGGAACTTTAAGACTTGTGGACTTCAACTCCCAGAATTCCCCATTCTGGGAGTTGAAGTCCACAAGTCTTAAAGTTCCCAAGTTTGGACACCCCTGCTCTAGAACCAAAAGGTAAAGTTGTATAGACTTGCTCAGCTTAACTGGACTTTAATTGGCAAGTGGCCAAAATGTGTCATAGCTGACTTGATAGTGCCCTTTTGGTTAGCACAAAATGTTATAAAAGTACAGATGTTCAGATCTTTATTTCTATATGAAGTGTTGGACTTCTATCAGTTTTCTGAAATTAGCATGAATTGGATTTGTCTAGTCAAGTGAAAAGAAAGACTAGGGTGACATGATACAGTAGAAGTCTTCCAATATTTGAAGGACTGCCACAAAGGAGATGGGTCAAACTATTTTACAAAGCACTGGAAGACAAGACAAGAAGCAATGGCTGGAAACTAACCAAGGAGAGAAGCAACCTAGAACTAAAGAGAATTTTCTTGACAGTGAGAACAATAAAACAGTGGCATTGCTGGCCTACAGAGGTTGTGGGTACTCCATCACTGGAAGCTTTTAAAAACAGACTGGAGACTAATTTGTCTGAAATGGTGAAGGGGTTGGACTAGGAGACCTCCAAGGTTTCTTCCAACTCTATTATTCTGTTATTCATACACAAAAACTGTCAGAGTTTGTTGCATAAATTCAAACCCAGAAAACACACAGAGATAACTGATTCAGCTGGATTCATTAATTTCTTAATATACGTAACAATAGATGAATACATGTACAATACCAACAGGTGATTCTCCCAAGTAAACCCAAACAGGAGAGTTATATTTGAGTAGACAAGCCCAGACCGACTGCTGCTTTACTTCTCAGAGGAACAGACTGCTTACCTCTTAAGTTTCTGTTTCAATTCTTTGCACTGACTCAGATCTTCTTAAGCACTCATTGGCTGACTCAGTTGCTATGTTTATTCATTGACAGACCTTGTTTCTATGTCTCTCCCATTGATGAATATTCTAACAAGAACACATAGCAGAAGCCCCTCAATTTGTTCTGGACATTAGGAAAGAACATATTCTCTTAAAGCCATAAACCCATATAAGAAAAAAGGACATTTACTTACTTATATTCCACCTTTTTAAAAAAATGGGATTGACACCAATTTATTAAAACAAATTAAAGGTGCAACTCTTCTGAAACTACACACACGCAAAAAGAAGAGAAGAAACATATTTCATGGCACAAGCTAGAAAAAGCTGGGAATAAACATACTGCCATTTATTTTAAGAAGATGAATATAAAATCATGCCCATGTGGCCAATTTGTTTATTCTCAGACTAGAAAACAAACACCTTATGTCGCCTTGCCAAGCGAAAAAGAAAAACAAGATCATGCCAATGAATTAAAAGCAGGTCAGTGTGTTTTATTCTTTAATCCTGCTTTTGCTAGTGGCATTTTTTTTATTTCGGTGTGGGCTCATACTTCTGAATAAGCTTGTACATTCTCCAGAGCAGATTATGATATGAAAATCTGGTTTTGTCAGGCATGAACAATTAGATTAGTGTCTTGAATAAGCCACAATTGGTAGTATTCAGCCAACAGGGTAGGTGATTTTTTTTCTACAACACACTTTTTATCCTGTTCTGCTGGAAAGGATTTTGATGAGCTAGAGTAACAGAGCAGGATTAAATACTAGGACTGTGAAACACCTTGGAAATGATTTAGAAAAGGTGCTTTATGGCGTGCAGGCACCAATGTACTACAGCAAGAGTGTCAAACCTGTGTCATCACAGCGTTGTCACATGAAGGGCTTTCACTAAACCAGATGTGGGTGTGGCCAAAGTGATGCATCTGGCCTGCGGGCCACGAGTTTGACACCCCTGTATTACAACATCTATTTCTTGCTCATTGAAGCAGCTGTGTCTTTTCCTGAGATGATGAAGCTGTTGTCTGGGGATAGGTTTCTGGGAAAAGTTACTGTTCCTTTAAAAATGTGCAGATAATGTAGATGCTGTAATTGCACCTCCACATACTTCAAGGCACCTTCCTGGAATAAATTTGTGAAGCATTGCACAGCCATGATTACCTAGTGATGGAGGATGTATGAAGGGTGTTTCTTTCCTGGCCTTCCTTCCCTGTGCCAGGTGCCTGCAGCCTAGAAGGCAGAGCTCTAACTCACCTCAAATTAGTAAGTGAGACTGAGACTTCAGCAGCACTGCCAAACAATCCTGATCTATCAATCATTCATAAAGGAGCAAAAGACCCCAGGCATTCCTTGACTGTTACTTATTTTTGTTTAGTTTATTTTCATCTCTGAGTTTCACCTTCCTTTTCTTTCATTCCCATCTTGGCTTCTGAATGAGGGCTGAAATTTCAGCACCACGGTGCTAAAATCCATTATTAACTATGCTTGACTAACTGAGGTTAAGTACTCAGAAGTAGAAGATGGGAGGAAAAAAACAAAAAGGAAAACAAAAAGCAAATGTACACCTCCTTAGCTGGATAGAAACTGGTGAGGCATAGCAGTAAATGCATAATAAATTCAAAACCCTTTTGACAATCAAGAAGAAAGTACTGTAAATGCAAAAGGTATACATTTATTTCTCCCCCCTCCCTTTGTTCTTTTTTTCAACCATAGGGTCTCTGCATTGCAGTTCAGATACTAAGGAAAATTAAATAGGTATAATTGGGGATATAAAAACCTTATTTTTCAGCCTTTCTCCACTGTGCTTCATTCTTGCAAGCTGACTTTTCAGAAGGAGCAACTGATTGCTGTAAATATACTGAAAGAA
Source organism: Natrix helvetica (assembly GCF_964273705.1). Lineage (NCBI taxonomy): Eukaryota > Metazoa > Chordata > Lepidosauria > Squamata > Natricidae > Natrix > Natrix helvetica. The sequence continues at coordinate 321,062,249 of NC_138548.1, forward strand.
TAATGGGAATAAAGCAAGTAAACATGATTTATGTCTATATTATTATGATTATAGCTACCTTTCCTCTATTCCTTTGTGGAAATTTGGATTTTATAAGATTAGGCTGCATAAAGGTTTTTTTTTTTCTTGAACTCCTAGCTTTTTATGACGCTTATTTTGAACCAAATAGCAGTGAGTTTGAATTTTTGTAGAATTCAGCTCAACCTATATGAATACAATATAAGAATGTCAGCCACTATTATGCTGAGGGCCATGATTGATACTTTTTCACCCAGTCAAGATAAAAGATAAATTTAGATCATAATCTCAAGAATGTTTTAGTAACGCTTCCCCATATTTTAGTGCTTTCTTACATGGACATTTCCTTCTATGTATATTATACCTTCAGGTAGATGGATATGATATATATGGAAGCAGACTCTTTTTCCCCAAGGATTGAAATTCTGAATATTGTTATTGATGCACTGTGTACTGTTTACTAATTTGATACATGGGGGGGGGTGTTTGAAAGAGAGTTGGTGGATGAAAATACTGAGGAAAATCATTCAGGAATTCCCATATGAATCACACATATAATTAGAGATTTAAAAAAAAAACAGCAACAACTGAAATGTAAAGAATTATTCCTTTTTTGTTTGGATTGATTGGGGGTGGAGATGACATGCCAGCAGAGTTAAGTTAGGCATTTTCTGCATTTTTGAAATGGTGAGCCTGAATGATTTGCCATCACTGGCATAGATGATAACTGTATACAGGGCTTCATTGTAGCACACACCTTCCCCTCTTATTCTCAGTTAATTCCCATCTTTCTAGGCTTTGCAAGCTGATGCAGCCAAATAAATAAGTTGTTGAGGCTCAGCCCTTAAAACAAAGATGTCATGCAGCCTTTACTTGCTTCCAAAAATTCTTGCATGTGTTGGAATGAGGTGCTTTGCTGCTTTTCTGGTTGCTGCCGAGCTCCAGGCCAAGATCCAAGCTGTTCTCTTCAGTGTGTTGTGTTGTTGAGCACTCTAGCTGAGTCCCAAAGCCAAACTCTAGGTAAAATCCCACCAAAATGTGCTGCTATCAGAGCATGTGATTTTGATAGCTGACTGACAGCTTTATTTTCTCACATTTCTCCACAACAACAACAAAAGTCCTGTGAGGTGGGTTAGCCTGAGTAACGGTGATTGGCCCATAATCACCCAGTCAGCTTTCATGACAAAGGGAGGCCTAATGCTCTTAATCTTTGGTTCTTGGCCAGCATCTTTACCAAACTGGGGTTTCTTTTATGCTGCTTGAATCACAACCATGTAGCAAGCAGGAACTCTTAATAGGGCCCTGTCAGACTCAAAATGGGTCTTCCTCCTCCAACCGTCTAAACATCTCTTCTGTCACATCGTCTCCCTGAGCAACTCAATAAATTAAGCAACCCAGTGGACCTGCAACTGATCAAGTGCCTCACTGCCCCTTTGAAACTCTTTGAAGAGAGTTTCAACCACAATATCCCTGGGATACACTCCAAATGCCCTCTTATAACCCAAGGGGATATATTAGGCACTGGGATAGATTGTTTTTCTTTCCCCTTGTGAAGGAGAAAACTCCACAAAACCCCACAACAATCAGAGAGGAAGCTGTCCATTGCAAGTTAATTTCAATTCCCCCCACACCTATTTTCATATCAGATGTCACAATTAACTACAATTGATCCATTAGCCTCTGACAGCATGCCTCAACTTTACTCTCTTTTTATGCAAGGAGTTTATGATTACAAACCATTTCTTTTCTCTGTCTCTCTTTTTAAATTAAAACCCTTTCAGCTTTTCTATTTTGCTGGAATGAAAACTGAACAAACCAAATACCCGAGAGACCTTGTCCCAAAGCCCCCAAGCTAGCAAGGTCCCAAGTTTCTTTAAATAGCAGAAGTTCTAAAGCGTGCTGCTGGGATGCACATATGTGTGAAGCGTAACACCCACACACACAGCCTGTGCAATTTGGCTGCATTCAGAGCATTCTGTCAGCATTTTAAAGTTCTCAGAATCCACCTTCAGCATTTCCTGGACTGCCCACACATGGTGCTTCACAAACAACTTCCAAATGAAACTGTCCTCTCAGCCTAAATAAGGAACATTCATCACTTTAATTGTCTATGAAAACTGGTCATCGTCTTCCTCCTATGCCAGAAAACGGACATCGTTCTAGCTTTGTTCCTAACGCCATGCTTGTTCCTTTCAAGGCAACTAAGTATTATTTAACTAGGAATACACTTTAGGGTAGGGAGTATTCATAAATCATCACACAGATATAATTATAATTGAATGAAAGAAAATAAATGCTTTCCTTCTTAAGAAGGGCGCTAGGAGCATGATTTTAGCTTGGCTTGTTCCTTTACAATTTACCTCTAAGGAATGATAATAATAATCTTGATCTGTGTAACTTTTACACTTTATTTCTGTAGATTGAAAATGAGATGTTGAAAAACTTCCTACAAAGGACAGGTAGTTTGTATATCTGGATGAATCACTAACCCTGTATCAGATCTCTCTGAGATTCAGGAATTATAAAGCCACGAAGTGTGGATTCTCCCAAAGCATAATAACTTGGTTTTTGGAAGTACAGAGACATGCACTTATAAAAATCAAAGCAATTCTCAAGCTCTCCAAAAGAGAAAGAGGGATGGAGAGACAAGAGAGGATATAATTTTAATTGTCAGCTCTACCTTTTAATCCCAGTGATTTTTTTTAAAAAAAACTGCCTAATCACAACACTGGGAGAGAAGAAATTGAAGATACATATCAAAATGTTATTTTAGTGATCAGTGCTCTCTGCTTGTTCTCCCTTCCAGATGTAAAATAAAGATTTTAATAAAGTTTGTGAGAACTGAAAGGAGGCGGGTCATCACTTGTTTGCAAAGTTCGGGTTGTTTAGCATTCTTACTACTGCTGATTTTGTTTATTATAGCCACCATCCATTTTTGTCTTTTGCATTTTCTATAACACTGATACAAGCTATTCTTATTCATCCCAAATAGACAGCTTCTGTATCTATCTGCCCTCTTATGTTTTACAGTTAGAACTGGTGGGGGTGGGGAATGGGAGAGGAAGAAATGAACCCAAATCACTTTAAAAACATTTTGAAGACTTCCCCCCCCCCAAAAAAATGCAAGACAAATCTAAAAAAGATGGGCACAATAGTTCTCCATCGACCTTGATGGTCTACACAGTACTTAAAGGGGCAGAAGCAGAATAGCAAATAGATTCCTTGCTTTAGCCCCCATTCATTAAAAGAAATATATTCAGGGATTAAAGTTGTCTGTATAAGATTCTAATATTTTTAAGTTTTTACTACTATAGCTGCCTTAGAGAATATAAGCTTCTTTTGACACTTCTCTTTCCGCAGTTTTAAAGGAATAAATTCTAAATTAACACAACCTTCAGAATAATAATTCTTTATTTGGGAATTGAATTCTTCTGTAAATGTTTGGTTTGCTTCTTTGGCTATTTGTATGGGAATATTGCATTATATAGGTATGGAATTAGAAGCACACAAATTAGATTGCAAGAATTTTCAACCAATTTTGTTTTATTTATTTTGTACAATGACAATAAAGATTATACTTATCTTCAACTCTGTTTTACCACCACCCTTCCCCCAAAAAATCAAGCTAACAACTGTATATTAAGAAGTAAATTTACAGCTCTTCTTAGCTTATTTTCCCATGCATTCCCCTATGCTTAGTTCAAAGTTAGCTTTATGTTGAGGAGTGCTATCAATTTAACAATACTGTTATATACCTAGCCAGTCAAGTGATGTTTAATTGCATTAGCCTGTGAGACCATTATAGACCTCCAAACAATGTAGAGTAGTGGAAAATAGAGATCAAACAACTCCCAGACTTTGGCTTCAAGTAGTATTTAAGAAAATTTTCATCTCCAGGATGTTTGAAGCATAAAACTTGATAGGATAATGCCAAGTATTAAGTAAGGACCCCAAAATAACATATAAAAATGTTTCAATTTTTACAGCACTTGTTTGTAAGATCTGAATGTAAGAGAAATAACTGGATAGTTGGTAATAAACTATAACCCTAACCGTAATCCCTAACATTTGTAATCATTAAATGAGATACAGGACATTTTTTACAGATTTGATATTAAAATGTTATCAGATGCTTCTACTTTATGCAAATATAAAGATCCTGCCCAGGTTATGAAAGGCAATAGTATAGGCTTGTGAAGTTTCATAGATGGGGCGCCACAACAAAATGTATGATTGGCATCTATGTTGTGGCTTTCTAACATGTGGTCAAGCTTCAGCATTGTCCATAAATTCTATATATTGCCTCATTCTGATATGGTGGATCTCTAACAAAGAGAGATATCCTGCATAAATCCACCCCAACTTTGATTTGTTGTTAGTTGTGAAATAGTGTCCAATCCATCACGACCCCATGGACAACGTTCCTCCAGGTCTTCCTGTCCTCTACCATCCCCCAGAGATCATTTAAGGTCACTCTGACTGCTTCAGTGACTCCATCCAGCCACCTCATTCTCGGCCGTCCCCTTCTTCTTTTGCCCTCAATCTTTCCCAGCATCAGGCTCTTCTCCAGTGAGTCCTTCCTTCTCATTAGGTAGCCAAAGTATCTGAGTTTCATTTTCAGGATCTGGCCTTCTAAAGAGCAGCCATGGTTGATCTCCTCTAGGACTAACCAGTTTGATCATCTTGCAATCTAAGGGGCGTCTCTGCTTTTTAGTATTTGATATGCCAAAAGATGTCATTTATGCTAACCTTGGCTTTTTTTTTTTTTGTATGCATTAGAACCTTCTTTTTTTGGTTGGCTATACAACCACTTACTTTTTTTCTAATTTTTCATTTCTTCTGAATGAAAAGCAGATTAAGAAAAAAGAGGGAGGGATGTATATATTTATCTTTATTGAAGGTTGGGTGTATATTACATTTTAATCTAAATGTTTTGGTTGTAGTACACAGACTTTTTTTGTTGTATGTTCTAATCTGCATTTTTACTACTATATCTGTCAGAATTCCTAAAACACAATTAAACTTGGTATAAATTCATAATGCATAGGTTCTAATTCAGGAGATGCTTGGCTAACTTATCCTATTGTGTTCTGAGGGTGACAAGAAATCAAAGAAACTAGGATAACTAATCCTACATTCACACAAGAAATAAATCAAAACCTGAAGAAAACAGAGTCAACAAAGCCTAGTCACAGCACAGAATCATAAGTATTACCGGATTCAATCTTTACTGTATCTTTCCTCTCATTTAGCAAGAAAACTGCACTGCAGTTTTCCTGCTAAAATGTTCACCTGTGATTCATGAGCTGGCATGCTATCTTATTTTGTAACTTGTACAATGGCAATGAATTGGGGGCCAAAGGAAAGACTGTTGCCAGGCTCCGAGGGCTCCAAACTAACTCTTTTTAGCAAGTTGTTCACATACACACCTTATTTTCCAAGATTTCCAAGATTTCGAATTTGTCCATACAGATCTCTTACCTAAGTTACATATTTAATATGTGTACTGACAGAGAGCCATTGCAGTAATTAGCAAGCGGAGGGGTAACTAGTGGAGAAGTGAGGGGGTTTGTGGGATGTACTAACCTACAAGAAAAGATAAAAAGCAATCTAAATAATGATAGTAAAAAAATATAATTCTGTTTGAGCCCAAAGGAGGAAAATTGGCCATGTTACCTTGAGTTTTTTTCTGGCTCTTTTAGGATCAACAACCCAATTCTCTGGTACCTCTACTCCTCTTTCTCCACACTCCTCATGTTTGGTCATCTGCTCCTGTTTTTACCCATTCCTCAGACCAAGACCCATTGGTTGTTTTTTTTCCATTAGTGGCCATGTTAGCCAATTTCACATAAGCTTAATTGGTCATTCTCTTCCAATCCAAACCTCCTTTTCTGCTCCCCCCCCCCCCTCTCTCTCCCTCTCTCTCTCTCAAATCCACTTGTCTTCTTTTGGTGCTCTCTGTCCAGGACATTCTCTGTTGAAAAAAAACTCTGAATGTCTCCACTCTTTCCCTTGAATAGCTTCTACTGTTTGGTTTCCTTTTCTATCTCCCTTTCCCAGTTTTGTTTGTTTCTCTCCAGAATGGCTCCATTCCTGTAAACAAGTCTTCCTTCTTCACTAAAAAAAAAAGTCTGTCTCTCCAAATTTTCATTGTACCTGCAATATTCACATACTACTTGCACATAAAATACAGTGAGACACACTTTTCTTGGAGTTTATTTTTTTACCAGCTACTTTTTATCAATCCATTTTCAAACAAGCAATCATAAAATAATGTAAAATAAAAAAGAACCAATTACCATGCACAAAAATAAAAGGAAAGCAACAATAAAATGAAAGAAAATATAGCAGAAAAAAATCACATAAAACAAGCACATACAAAGAAGTTATAATAACAATTATCTCCTGAGTTCAACGGATCTTGCAATTTTTAATTTTTTTAAAGATTTTAATTTTTTTAATAAAAATAAAACAAAAATGTTTTAATAAATATTAACAAAATATTTCACTATTGTCCAATATTTTTCCCAAAAGGAAAGATACAACATTTGAATATATTGTTTTCTCAAAAATTTCTAAAACACAAATCTCTAAAATCCAGGTCTTTACAGCTAGAATTATAGTATTTTCCATCTCCTAGCAATTATTCTTTTTGCTGCTATTAGAGCACATACACAAATAAACTTTGTTATGTACATGTTTAATTCTAAGTACTTGGTACATAGGATTTCTCCCCACCCTCTGCAACATCTTGCAGCCTGAGGTAAGGTGTCGTCCCCGCTTTCCAGTCTGGTGTTCTGGAACAGCATTTTAAGACCTGGCTCTCTCAATGATCATGGGAATCAAAGAGTGGTACACAACCTAGGCTGGTTGATAGCTTGATGGCATTCACTCAGTTCTTTTTTTAAAAAAAAATTTGTCTATTTCTATAAGGATTTCATGGTCTTTTAACTTGTAAACTGCTCAGAGTCACTTACCGTAGCTTTATTTATTCAATAAATAGATAAAATTCAGTACAATATATGTCTTTAAACACCAGAGTTCTCTCAATGATTCTAATACAATAACACATTTGAAAGGGACCTTGGAGATCGAGTCCCAAGCAGGACACCCTATACCATTCCAAACAAGTGGCTCTCCAGTCTCTTCTCAAAAGCCTCCAGTGATGGAGAACCCATAACTTCTGAAGAGAAGCCATTCCACTGGTTAATTGTTCTCACTGCTAGGAAATTTCTCCTTATTTCCAGGTTGCTTCTCTCCTTGATTAGTTTCCATCCATTGTTTCTTGTCTTGTCTTCTTCTGCTTTGGAAAATAGGTTGACCTTTCTTTTTTGTGGCAGCCCCTCAAATATTGGAACTCTGCTACCATGTCTCCTAGATCTTCTTTTCACTAGACTAGACATACCCGATTACTATAACCATTCTTCATAGCCTGCAGCTCCATAATCAATCTTTCTGTTCTTTTCTGTACTCTTTCTACAGTCTCTACTGGATGCAGTATTCTAAGTGTGGTCTTACCAAGGCTTTATATGTTTTCTGTCAACGTATTGTATAGCATTACTCCAAAAAGGATGTAATGAAGAGAAGGATGATAACATATCAGTTGTCATGCCCTCAAATTTCTTGCAACACCAGTATAAATAATCATTAATCAACCCTTTACAAAACATTCTAGATTACATCCAGTGAAAAGACAAAAAATCTTTTGATGCATTACTTTTAATTTAAACTTAATAGATATATTAAGTTGTCAAGATATGATTCAACTTTATGCGCTTCCATTTTTATGTTGATGGTACAGAAAATTATGTTTGTAGTTGCTGAAAAGATTCTAAATAATTATTACCTAATGATTGAATTAGTGTAATTTTGCCCCTTTGCACTCATTCTTCCCAGTAAAAGTTTTTACTACCAATTTTGAATACAAACAGCCAGATAGCTAAGTTCTGGTATGTATGAGGTCCTGACATTTTTTGACAACCTTTTTCCCTTTTCTCTGTTTTGAAACAAATACGTAAATACTCAGTCTTGTTAGAATGAATTTAATAGATGTCATAATAGTATGAATCCAGTCAGAAAGCACACAACTAAACTGATTTAGCACCATTAGGGTTGCCTTTTACCTATAAATAATATAGAATTCCACACATCTTGGAAAGCCAAGCTGTTTAAATCTACATGTTTACCAACTCAGCTTCTGCTCCAGAGTAAATGTTGCAAGAGCAGTTGTGTGGTAATTCCTTTGGAGTTGCAATAGGAACACTCATCTCATTGTGCCTTCCAGAAAACTATGTTCCATGTTGCCTCAGCTTCTTCCACCCAGCCTATCCTACACAATAGACAACAAAGTTTTTATTCTTCCTTCAGCACAAAATGTATAATCAGCTGAACATGAGATTGGTTGGCAGTGAGACAGATTAAAGGTGGCCTCGGCCTCTAGTTTTGGTAACTCCAGTACTCAGGGATGTCTAACCTAGCAAGTTTAAGACTTGTGAACTTCAACTTCTAGAATTCCCATGGTCTCCAAACTTGGCAACTTTAAGACTTATGGATTTTGACTCCCAGAATTCCACAGTCAGCATAACTACAATACAATACAATACAATAGTAGAGTTGGAAGGGACCTTGGAGGTCTTCTAGTCCAACCCCCTGCCTAGGCAGGAAACCCTATACCATTCCAGACAAATGGCTATTAACTAGCTGAGGAAATCTGGGAGATTAAGTCCACAAGTCTTAAAGGTAACATGTTTGCAGTTGCCTGCTCTAGATCAAGAAAATGCTGGAGAATTCAAGGAAAGGACAGGCACCACACCATGATGATGATGGGCAAAGGTGATGTGAAAAGATTTCCAGTTTCTTGGCTTGGGAACTCTCAAGATTCCCTGAAAATGATTTTTAAACTGCTTTGAGTCTGTAAATAAGATTATTCCATATAAAATGTAAATTCAAGCAAAAGCATCCACAGTTCCCTTTTTCATTAAAACTTATTTTAAAGTGGTCAGCAGTCTAGCCCTATTTCAGAAAATGCAGGAATTTTAGTATCATCATATTAAGTCCTTGTCATTGCCAGCCTCGATTAAAATTCATAAAATATCACATTCACGGTAATACAGTATTTAGGACAACAGCTTCTGCTTTCTGTTAAAATATTTAATATTTTTTCCTAAAAATAATAACCAGTGACTGTAGAATTGAGTAATAACCATTGGTTACATAAAAATCTCAGACTCCTTCAGTCTAGATATGTATTTAATTTTTTTCATCACCACTTGTGACAGGATTGGATAATTGGATGTTCAGAAATTAATTGTGTAGGATAGTTGTGTGTCATACTTTTAAATAGGCAATTAATAATTCAGAACATGTGCACTGTATCTTATCAGCTGTGCAAACCATAGGCACTTGCTTGTAGAAGTGTCTTAGTTTGAAAAATTAATTTAAACTTGCCTATTTTTATTTTTAATCAGTTGCACATATGGAATATGAAGGCAATATGCATTCATGCAGTGTGTTTGCCAAGATGATTATATTTCCAAATCAGATTTTATCCCAATAAGCAATACTTTTAAAAGTTGACTTATTTCTTAACCAGACTACCTAGTACATATTTCCCTTTTTCAAGACACTGTTCTTCCAGATCAAGCTTCTACACCCTGAAATCTTCCAGATAAAGTTAATTTTGCAGTATTTTTAACAAGCAAACTTTCCAGTTTTTCAAATTCCACTTAGCCTGGAAATTCTGCAAGTTGGAGTTTTAACTCACCTGTTAAACCTGCAAGTACTAGGGTTGGTTTATATATTTATTTAGAATATTTTGTGCTGCCCATCTTCTTAATGGTTCAAAACAGGTTGCAGAAATATAATTAAAACACAAGTTAAAACACTATTAAAATAAATAACCCATCTATATTTTAAAACAAATAAAATTTTAAACCAATTAACATTATTATCCTCAACCTAAAATAAAAAAGGGACATATGTCACACATGTACAGGATTTATATGACCAGTCATCTCAGTGTAAGTGAATCTGGAAGACTAAAAATACATAAAGCATAAAATAACATAGTATAAATAAACAATAATGCAATGCAACCAAGGCTGCTAATAAACATCTCACATCTCACCACAATATATATTGTGCTCAACATGCATTCTGGCTGAGTGGAAACCTTCATGGTCTTTCCAGAAAACCAACCATGTCATAATATTCTAAATTTCAGGGAGGATGCTGCTCCATAGGCAAGCACTGAAACAGAAAGAATACATTTCATAGGTCTCATTTTTATGCCATTGTTTCACAGAAGGAACCAGAAGCATATTCACCTTGTCAAATCTGGTGGGAGAGGTAGAGAAAATTGTAAATTCTGCTGATAACCTTGCCTTGCCTTGCACCATACAGGGCTTAATAAGTGATGATCAGTACCTTGATCTGCACCCAAAAAGCTACTGTTACATCGTGCAGTTCATGAAACAGAGGTGCTATATGGATGCCCCAACCCCACATATTATAGCATTCTGGATTAGTTACAGGTTCCAAGTGCTCTTCAAGGACAGCTCCATGTAGAGAGTGTATTGCAATAGTCCAAATATGGCGCTACAAAGGTATGAGTGACTAAGCAGGTTTTCTGCTCCAGTCTATATCCAGATTGCATTTCCCCACAATGTGTGCTCCCCCATATATAAATCAGAGTTAATCATAGAGGAAAAACATACACACTGCAGAACACACAACAGTTACCACATTAATAATATAAGTAATGTGCAGTCTGTGCTGAAACAGGAAGTCTTGTAAGTAGCTGATTTGTACAACTTTGTAAGCCAGTTGAATTGGTCTCTGAAGGCAATTCAGAACCAGTGAAGTTATTGAAGATTGGGGAAATATATGAGACTTGCTTCATTTTGGTCAGCTGCAGTTTCTAAACCATTTTCAGGGTCTAATGCACAGAATTATAGTCACCCAGTTTGAGAACTGAAGTGCAGGAATCACCAAAGCCAGATATGTCTTCTTCGGAGAGAATGCAGTTGGTTAGCCCAAGGTTAAAACTGGATCCAGGAAATCATCACAGCTGGGAACACAGTTTTTAACGAGAACTGTAACTTCATACAGAGTAGGCATTTCACCCAAATCTTGAGACCAGTCCTCAGAATCCCCTTTCTCTAAATTAAGTTTTAGCTGTTTCCCCACAATTGGAGACATTCAGAAGCCTGTTTGTGGCAGCTAGTTCAAAATCTGAGAATGATCTTCCCCAATGGTTTCAAGCAGAATTCAAGCAACATGAGCAACAAGATATAGGACCCTACAGGACAATTCCAGGAGAATGAACATAAGTCAGAGAGATAGAAAGATAATGGCAGTGAATGGATACTTCCCGTTCCCAATTCCATCAACTACTTCAGCAAGATACTGTATGTTACACAATATTAAACACTACTAAGCACTCCATATAAAGAGGCTAACTGTAAAGACTCCCTCCAAGAGAGGATCAAGATAACCTCTTTCATTTAGAACTCTAGATCAGTGATGGTTAACCTTTTTAGTGCTGAATGCCCAAAGTGCATGTGCGCCACTGCAAATGCACACTTGCATGCCCCAATCCCCAAAATGCAATGTGAATGCCCCCTGTGCATGCATCCCATGCATGCACCTGCATTGCCTGCGCCTTCCCCCATGCATACCACCCCCCATTTTGGCTTCCAGCAGGCGGCTTTTCAATCCCAAAATGGGGCATGGGGGAGAACCCTTGTGATCTCTTCAGTTTCTCTCCAGCATGCCCAGGCTTTCTCCTCCATTTCTGTCTCCCTGATCTGAGCACCCAGGCTTTCTCCTCCATTCCTGCCTCCTGTGCCTTCTTCAATCTGTGGAGATTGGTAAAGGCCCTGTCCATGCACGGCAGAGACCCGAAGACCAGCTGGCTGACAGAGCTGTGCCTGGGCGATGGCTGGCATGCCTGCAGAGAGGGCTCTGTGTGCTACCTATGGCCCACATGCCATAGATTCACTATCACGGCTCTAGATTGATGTTTCCGTACCACTGTCTTCTCAACCAGTCAGCCAGATATGAAATATCAGACTCTCACCCATTGTTGTTCAAATCAGGGCAGTTCAAAAATGTTTCTTCAACAAAACCTTCACTCCCACCTCCCTTAAGGGAGTGATGAACTACTGTATACCTGTACAAAAGAAATAACAATGATCTCAGTGAAGATTGTTTAGATGAAGTCTTTTGAGGTCCCAATAAGCCAAACTACAAACACTTCCAAGAATCTAACCTTACTAGAAAGCTGTTCAAAGCATTAGCAACAGTAACATGGAAACCCAGTTCTGATTCATATGGAAATTCCAGGTCCACAATGAAGTTCCAGGAATATTTACAATGCAACCTTTATGCTTTAATGTTTTCAAGAGTAATATTGTTTCTAATCTTCTGTGATTTACTGGTAATCCGCTAGAAATAAATGGAAGTCTTTGTGAGAGCCTACTCTGTGGTCTTTCGTGTGGCCTAAAATTAGTATTCTCTGCAAATGCTAGTAAGAAAGCAGTCCACTAGTTAACACTGTAAAACTTCACAAAGCAGTCTCTTGTCCTTGGGCAATTATTTTAAAAGATTAACTGCAGCTGAAGTTCCTGAAACATTGACTGATTGATTATTTGTGAGTTGAGGAGGTAATGAACTTGACAAATTTGTATGCACTGGGCAACCATGCCAGAAACAGTGTCGGGACTCATTTATTGACCTGGACTCTTTAACTCTATTTGGCTAGGCATAGAATCTGACATACCACTTGAACCCAGCACAACAAGAAAAGCAATTGGAACATTTTTTAAAAAAAAAAAAAAGCATAAGCATGTTTGAAACGAAAACTGCATCTCCCATTTCAGGCAGTGGAAATGTGTTTCATTAGATAAAATTATGCTATCCAAGATGGGTGATGAGTCAGATTCCCTCCAATGTTAAAACAAAGTTTTATTACAATAGTTGAACTTGAATATTTCTATTGTTTTGCAGCCCCTACCCACATCCTCATTTTAAGATGATGGGAAATGAATTACATACCTGTGTGTGTTGTTTTAAAGGGAAAAAAAACATTGGATGAAGCACTTATGAGGAATATTGATCAAAGCCTATAGAAGGAGATGCTATCCTGCATAGTACAGTAATATTTCTTTTTCTTGGCATCCCACATTTACTTAAATTTATGGGAACTTATTAGTGAGCTCCCATTATTTTTCCCAGGTTCTGCCAATCTAGCAGTTCAAAAGCATGTAAAAACGCAAGTAGAAAAATAGGGACCACCTTTGGTGGAAAGGAAACAGCATTCCGTGTGCCTTCAGTGTATAGTCATGCCATCCACATGACCATGGAGATGTCTTCGGACAGCCCTGGCTCTTCAGCTTTGAAACAGAGATGAGCACCTCCCCCTAGAGTTGGGGACAACTAGCACATATATACGAGGGAAACCTTTACCTTTACCTTATTACCCTTAACTGAGGATTCTTTAAAAAGAAAATGAAATTGTAGAATATAAACAAGGAGAATAAGTCCATTCAAGAACTGCCCTCCCCAAAGTTCTCCTTATTAGAAATCGTGGGCAGCCAGGAATGCTGCAGAAAGACCAAGAAACATACAACTGAAAGGGGGGGGAGAAATTATAAAGCATTCTGAAAAAAGTAATAATAAAATAGCCTTTTTCTCCAGAGGGAAACCATTTTCGGAAGGAGAAAATTGGAAAACTGGAAGACAGATTTCAGTATGCTATGACTAATAAATGTCATTGTCATTAGTACCAAAATGTATCTCCTGGGACAAAAGAAATATTGCAAACAATAACAAGAGAGAGAGAAAGTGAGAAAAGGACCCATGCTGCAGTATTAGAAGAAGAATAACAAATAATTGTATTGTGAATGAACACAGGAATGGAAGAATCCTGCCAGCCACAAAGACTAGAGAGTTAACTGGAAACAGTGAATCAAATTTTTGACTTATCCCAGGCTACACAATACTGGATTAAATGTATTATTTCTCATCTTGAACTTTCATCTCCCAGCCCTTATTCTGTCCCACGCCAAACAGATTTTCAATTTTTTCCCCCTTTAGGCTCTCGGTTTGTTTTTCTACTCCCATCATCAAAAATCAGAAAGCTGAAATTGCTACAGAAATGATACATAGTTCTACCTCGACTCCATCCAGAAAAGCAAATAAAGTTTGTCCACAGGGGAGAAGGCATTGGGATTGTCAGGATAACTCCCTTAGTCAGCTTTACAGCGATAAATAGGCCTCCCCTCCCCCTCCCCCCCATGAAAAAAAGAAAGAATGGGATGCTGTTTCTAATGTGATGCCACATCCATGAATCTTAAGCAATGGGCAAAACCACGAGCACAAAAATGGAATTGAAAATGATCTGCTTTGGTCGGCTGCCTTGAAATTGGTTTCCTTGATGAAACTCACAAGTCCACTAGAGAACGGAGACACAGATGGATGAGCGAGGGATACGATAAACCTGCTGCATGAGTTTATAGTTAATTGCCCATCATCCCTTTTTTGTCTTCCCATAAAACATTTCACGCCCACCCTGCAAAGTAAAGGTAACACAGGTGTCATAAAGCATTTGTCTCCTATGTGTGCTTTCCTCATTGTTCAATTGGTCTTTGTCTTAAGGTGCCAAGGAGACAAGATGAATTACTCAGCTGCCTTGGAGATGAGGCTTTTTTTTTTTTTGCATCTTCCTTCCAACCACAGGCCTAGCCCCCTAATGAGGGAAAGCACCCTTCAGAGTCGTTTGCATACTAATCTCATCTCTTTTTTAAAAAAATAAAAAGCCTCCCTCTCCCATTTTGCACCTGAGAAATAAAGTGAGTTTCTGCTGGCTGTGAGATAAATAGATACAGTACTTAATTTGCACATAATGCTAAGCCATAATTCACTGTTTAGATGCATGTGCCTTAAGTTTATAGGCTTTCTCTCTCCTCCTCCCTCATCATTGCACAGAAAACTTTGGCTTCCATTTTCAGTACCTGGCAAATATTCACAATGTCTTCTCTGACTTCCCACACTTCCATTAAAGCTCACGAGAAAATAACACAAGGGGATTCTTCCTACGGAATTACTACCACAACCCTGTCTTTGGAAAATTTCTTCTTCTCTTGGCAACACTCAAATAAATCATCCATCCCATTTCTCATTGGATGCCTTTCTTCATTGGGTGGGGAATTTGAAAACACACTATGTATTAAATTCTATTCTTTATATGGCCTCATTTGGCATGAATGGGGATTATCCTCATGTTCTTTTAAAATTGCCGCATGAACATGCCCCAGAAAATGATTGCCCCGTGGCATTGCCTTTAAGTCTATAATATAATCAGATTACAAGATGGTAAATATGACTTTAAAGTAGGATTAGGTTTCCTGCCTAGGCAGGGGGTTGGACTAGAAGACCTCCAAGGTCCCTTCCAACTCTACTATTGTATTGTATTGAAATACTAGCAATAGCACGTAGACTTATATACCGCTTCACAGTGTTTTTACAGCCCTCTCTTAGCAGTTTATAGAATCAGCATATTGCCCCCAACATTCTGGGTCCTCATTTGACCCATCTCAGAAGGAGGGAAAGCTGAGTAAACCTTGAGCCTAGTGAGATTTGAACTGCCAAATAGCAGCTGGCAGTCAGCAGAAGTAGCCTGCAGTACTGCACTCTAACCACTGTACCACCACAGGTAAAAATACTTATGGTTAATTGTGTGCTCAGTGATATGTCTGGGGCCATTTGGGCTGCTAGTATTGCATCTCTTCCCTTCTGGTTTCTGGCCAGAAATAATAGACAACCCAGGAAGGACTGGATCAGAGCATCTCTTCCATATATTTTTGTGTTGAGCTTGATATAAACAAGACCTAGGCTATACCTCTTGACACTATCTCAGCCTTGGCAGCTATGTTATGGATTACTCGTCTTATTTAGCCAAGCATCTTTTCATTCCCCATGGATTCTGTGGGTCAAAGTGGGTAAATGTTTCAGCAAGGTATCTTTGGTCTTCTCAGAAGAGGAACAATGTCCTATAACAGCAATTCAAGACTCTTGTAAGGCATCTTAATTTCATATTTCCAAGTCCATTTACCAAATGTTTAGTGCTGTATATCCCAACCCAAATTTTATATCACACCAAAGAGCTGAGTGAAACATAGAAACTCTAAACTCTTAAAAGCAAAATAACCTAATAGAAAAATAAGGTATGAAGGGAAAAATACTTGCATTTTCAAATTTCTCAAAGGAGAAATTCAAGTTCTTTCTTAAAGAGGAAGCAGTTGCAAACAACAAACCAGTTTTAATTATAACATTCCTACCACTGGTGCATGGTCCCCAACAGCATCAACATTAACTACAGCACTTAACAATTGGTCCATGTTTCCTTCCGAGATGGATATAATACATTCTGAATGTGCACCTATAGGCTTAGATCCCTGATTCAAAAATCATTGAAAGCAATGAATTCTAAATATGAATTACATAATTTTGAAAAGCTTTTTTTTTATTACTTTCTATTAGGAAAATAGCTAATGGCCTTAATTCTTTAGTGTTTCTTATTCATATATGGCATAGCAAAACTGAAAATGATTTTTGCTGTTTTAGAAATGCTATTAGCAAAACTCCCCTTAATTGTCTCAAAAAGAATATATATATATATATATATATATATATATATATATATATATATATATATATATATATATATATATATATATATATATATATATATATATATTTTCAGTGTACACTGCTAAGAATTTGAAGGAAAAAATTGTTGACCTGTCTGAGGGGGGACTATTCAATATTTCCCATAAAATAGAATGCATTTTAATGTACCTTCCCAGATTAGACAAAGCATCACTGGTTTAAATTATTATCCAATAGTTCCTTTTACCAAGCCTGCATGTTGTATAATGTACAGTTTTCTAGATGTAGTCCCTATTCTTAATTTTATGGATTTGGAAATATTTTGCAATATCCTCCTAAATTCATTTCCCTTGATCCTGCACCACTGCTGTGTTAAAGTATTTTAAAAAGCAATTCCATTTTAGAATGGAAGAAATAGAACTACATTTGAGCAAAGTGAGAGGACTGCATAGTCTTGAACAATGTAAGATAAGGAAGCAAGCAGTCAGCTAGAAAGTAGACAATGACATTCCTATGCATGTCTGTTGCTGTACGTGTGCTAGAAATGATAAGTAGGTGGCATGGTGCAATGATCTTGCATGGTCATTAGCCAATCCTGCTTACTTCTTGTGCTTTGGCTCTTTTAATAATAAGAATAGCAATAATAGCAATGGCTAAAAGCATGAAAGGTGATGAAGAAGACATGGGGGCTAATTCTGGATGCAAAAGACCAAGCCTTGGGAATATACACTTAGAAAATCATAATTGAAAAGATAGACACCTAAAGGTGCCTTTGCAAAGAATCTAAAGAACAATGGACCACCTAGCTACCGCAAGAAGATTGCCCAGACAACAAGCAACAGCATAATAAAGTAGCAACAATAGTGCATTGGAATATCTGCAAGAAATCCCACTAGCCCACAAACAAGAACTGGTGGGATTACAAATAGGTAAAGTAATAGAAACGCTAAAGTTTTCTGGAATTTTAAGATTCAAACAAACAAGCACCCGCCACAAAACATCCCAGCCTTAATCATTGTTGATAATAAAGGCAAAAAAAATTCTGGATAGCGGATGTTGCAGTACCTACAGACAGCAAAATGGAAGAGAGAGAACTGGAGAAAATTACAAAATACAAAAACCTGCGAAGATAAGTTGAATGACTGTGGCAAAAGAAAGCTAAAATAGTAACAAAAGTATTAGGCACATTGGGTGCAATCTCAAACATCTGGAGCAGTTGAACACCATTTGGCATTGACGAAGTCATCATTGGTCAGTTGCAAATAGCAGCTTCACTTGTAGCAGCTTACATCCAACAAGATACTTTCAACACCATCAAACAACAGTATCTGCCTATAGATCAAAAGGTGGATAAAAATGCTAAATCCCATCTAAGTATCTGGCTGACTGTGCAAACAACTAAAATAATAATAAAACCTGATTCTCCATAGATGTCATCCAGAACTGATTCTGGAACTGTACTGAACACAAGGAAGGGGATATTTAAATTATCCTAAATAATAATTATTAGAAAACTGAACTAACATCATTTTACAAGGAAACTTAGTGTTTCACTATGAAAAAGAAGTGTGTGTGTTAAGTAGATGGATAAGGAAAGAATGAGTAGAAACTTTTCTACTTCTAGGATTAGACTTAAAGCATACCAACTAGAACATGAGAAATCTGACTATACCTTATTTGGGTAGCTACACTTGAGATTGTTAGAATTAGGTATGTGCAAACTCATTGCTTATATCTAGGGTGTTGAGACCCTTGGATGGAGCTGGCTGCATTCAATGTTTTTGCTTTGAATGATTGCATTTTTTTAAAACTACGGCATCTGGTATCTGACCTGAGTAAAGAACAAACCACAGGGAAGAAATTCTCCCAACAATTCCTTATGTTGGTGGGATAATGCTTGATCAGGAAAATCTGCTATGCTATGTATTATATGTAAAACCTCCACCCTCAAGGGTCCTTCCATGAAAAGAAGTGCTCATCCCTATTGGGTGCCTTCTAACTCAGGGGTCGCCACCCCCAATCCATGGATTGGCACCAGGTCACAGCATGCCAGAAGCCAGGCAGCACAAACAAGTGAAGTCCCAACTGTGGGATGCAGGCATGCCTCTGGCCTCCAAAAAAACCCCTATTTCCTTGGAATCAGTCCCTCGTGCCCAAAAGGTTGGGGGCCACTGTTCTAACTCATAACCTCTGCTGGTTACCATGAATCAATTATTTCACTGTTAAAGGTAAAGGTAAATGTTCCCCTTGCACATGTGTGCTAGTCGTTCCCGACTCTAGGGGGCAGTGCTCATCTCCGTTTCAAAGCTGAAGAGCCAGCGCTGTCCGAAGAGGTCTCTGTGGTCATGTGGCCATCATTCTGCCAAAGGCACATGGAACGCTGTTACCTCCCCACCAAAGGTGGTCCCTGTTTTTCTACTTACATTTTTAAAGTTTTTTCGAACTGCTAGATTGGCAGAAGCTCAGACAAGTAACAGGAGCTCACTCTGTTATGCAGCGCTAGGGATTCGAACCACTGACCTTCTGATCAACAAGCTCAGCTTCTTACCCACTGAGCCACCATGTCCCAACTTCCACTGTTACTTACTTCCAAATAGCAGCAGAAGTGTAGATGCACCAGACTTTGCTTTAAAATGCTAGTGCTCCTTCAAAAAATATAGCTTGGTTTTACATCATTTTGGGGTATTGGAAAGAGAAAGGTTCTTTGTTATATTTCTTCCTATTCACTCCAAATACTAGCATCTCCTGCCCATGTAGATCTGAGCCTCTTATTGTGACACAGCTCAAGGCATTGAGAGAATAAAGGCCCTTTATTTTTATTTTTATTTCTTTTTCTTTTTTGGTGTAGCCAGGTATACACTAAAAAGCAACCTGGCCAACAGCTGCTTTGCTTTTTGAGACAATGGCATTGTTTGATAAGGGGCAATCTTCTTTGGGCCCAGAGGCACCACCATCCCATGAGTAACTGCTACCTTGTATTGTCATCAGCTTGCAAACAAGCCACTTGGCCTGGTAAATCCAGATACCATTTTGAAGCAATTGGAAAGAAAGGTGGCTCGAAAGGTGGCAATTTGGGAAACTGCTTGTTCCTGACTGAGCAGTCTTTTGTAAAAGGAGAGTAATTTCAGAGTCAGAGGGTTTTGTTTCTTTTGTGCTCCCTTTTCCAGCCTTAAAATATTTTCTCTCTTTATCGGTCTTTGTCACCTTTTACACAATTAGCATTGATTCTCCTTTATCATTTTATCCTTTAAGAAACACTAAACAGCTGTTAAGATCTCCTTTCCCGTAGAAGAGGCTGCTCTGTTTATTAGCTGACCCTTTAAAGGGACAAGGATATATGTTTAAAGCAATTCATGGGGTGTTTTTTTTTCTCCCAGCTTGAAGCCCTCCAGATGTGGATAACTTAGGAAATGATAGCCTCCTTACATCTGGAGAATACTAGGTTTTTGGGGGGAAGCTGCTGTTTAGCAATGTCAGGATTCCTTTTCTAGTCAAGTGTTCAACCAAAGCAATCAGGCACACTTGCTGAAGATGAACGAAGTGAGCCTAATGGAGGGACAAAAGAGTTAGACGGTATTTCCCAAGTGTGCCTTATAGAACATGGTCTTGGTTTTCAGCATTTAGATCTTGAGAAGAAGGGGGGAAATGATGCTTGCTACACGCTTTAGTACATCAGTACAATTGTCCAGGGGATCCTTTGAAAGGAGAAAGAAGAGAATAGGAATATAAGAGGTTGATTTATATAGTGTCAAATGTTCCACCTAGAACAATATTGAATGATGACAGTTCTCCACAATTGCTTATGGAAGTCATTCAATTCCATCCGGACATGCCAAGGAGTGACCCTCATCTCTGTTACCCTGTGTTGGAACAAATATCCTTCTGGGTTCAGTTCCAAGTGGGGGAAAAGACTGGATTCATGGAAGCTGCTCGGAAAGAAGGTTTATTGGTGAACAGGATCACATGGTTTGAAGTCCTGGCCAAAAAAGAGAATACTGCTAAAAGAATACTGCCAAAAGAATACTGCTAAGGATTCTGCTAAAAGAATACTGCCAAAAAAGGGAATACTGCCCCATCCAGTCCTTCTTATCTCCAGAGTAGCCAAGCCTTGCAACCGTTCTTCATATGTTTTACTCTCCAGGCCTTTAATCATCTTAGTTGCTCTTCTTTGCACTTTTTCCAAAGTCACATCTTTCTGCAATGTGGTGACCAAAACTGGATGCAGTATTCCAGGTGTGGTCTTACTAAGGCTTTGTAAAGTGGTACCAATACCTCACATGATTTTGATTCTATGCCTCTGTTTATACAACCAAGGATTGCATTAGCTTTTTTTGGCTTACATTTTGTATGTTGTCTAGATTTTCTAAAATCAACATTCCTTTATTGAGTACATCGACCTTGGCACATAGTAAGGTAAAGTTAGCTCTGCAGGACTTCCGCAGGGAGCGACATAAGCATTGGGATTACTCGCCACCTTTCAGGTGCCCCTGGTCACTCAGGCTGATCATTTGGGACAGAAACTTCATCAGCAGCTTCCTCCTCAGTCTGATTTCAGCAGATATTTGGCATTTTGGTCTTGCTTTCGATGTTGTGTCCATCTGCTGTTATTACCAGCAAAGTAATACATTCCAGTCCTCACCCCCTCAGTAGTTCCTTATCTATCCACTCTATGCTGCTCATTCCCCCACTCCCACCCCAGTGTGGAAACTAAGAAAGTGTAATCAGCTTGGCTTCAGGTGACACTATTTTGAAAGTTGACAAGTTTCCTACCCCTATATACAGTGGTGGGTTCCTAACCAGTTTACTACCGGTTCGCTGAGAGGGCATTTTGTGTGAGTGCTGCTCGTTTTGCTCTCTCGCACACCCACCACGCATTGCTGCACATGCACAGTTGATTGAAAACTGTTCTGCACATGCGCAGAAACATGCGGGCAGTGGGAGAAGAGACTGGGGAATCAATTCATGGGCGTAGCAGGCCTAGGTTGCTGCTGGTTCCAGCGACCCAGGCTGCCATACCACTACTGGTTCAGCCGAACTGGTCGAAACCAGTAGGAACCCACCATTGGGTATATAAGTGAAAATCTGCCAGTTTATTAAGGTCTGGTTGAGATGTATTTAGAGTCTTTGTTCTGCATCATGAATGGAAGCAATGATGCTTCAAAATGGAACGGTATGGGATATTTCTATACTACTTCTTTTAAATAAGTACTTGTCATTCTCCCATTTTAATAATAATAATAATAAAAGAGTAATAAAACGATATAAGTACACTTATTGGAATTGATCTAAGTGCCAATTAACAGGGAGATGAAAAAATAATATACTAATCAACCTATCCTTTCAGTGTTATTCTCATTTTAAGATTAAAGATTAGAATTAAACTTTCAGTTTAAAAATTGTTAAGATTTAAAAAAAAACTGTAGGGGGGGGGAGTGGAAGTAAGGGGAGATGAAAAAATAATATACTAATCAACCTATCCTTTCAGTGTTATTCTCATTTTAAGATTAAAGATTAGAATTAAACTTTCAGTTTAAAAATTGTTAAGATTTAAAAAAAAAACTGTAGCGGGGGGGAGCGGGGCATGCTGAAAAGAGACCCTGCAACATCTTTTCTTTATTTGTAGATCTTTATGTGTCCAGCTAGATCCCCTCTTTTAATCAGGCAGAATTTTCGCCTGGTTTATAAATTTGGGTTCAAAATCATATGGTAAACTTCAAGAAATAGGGAGTAACTCCCTACTTCAGAGGCTTTTCTTGTATGCATACAAAGTTGTTAGGTAGGGTATCAACTGATAGATTTGGATTCAGACTCATTATTCAGATTATTCAGATTAACAGTTGGAAGGGACCTTGTAGATCATCCAGTCCAACTCCCTACCCAAGTGGTCTGCACCATTTCTGACCTACACTATTTCTGGCAGATGACAATTCACTCTCTTCTTGAAAGCTTCCAGAGATGCAGCTCCCACAACTTCTGAAGGCAAAGCTGTTCCATTGGTTGATTGTTCTCACTGTCAGAAAATGTCTTCTTATTTCCAGGTTGAATCTCTCCTTGATCAGTTTCAATCCATTATTCCTTGTCTGGCCTTCAGGTGCTTTGGAAAATAGCTTGACAATCTGTCAAGGTTCTGACTAATGAACCCAAACAAATCAGAACTTTGAGACTAGAATCCTCCTTGAAGATCCTCTTTATTGAGTACATCATATTGGTGCAGCTGTAAAGGAAAACCAACTCTAAATATTTCCTGTGGTTTCAGTATAATTAAAGTAGGAAATAACCCCATCCCCACATGTCACAGGTCATGTTGGCCAATTGGGGTAATTGGCAGGCTCTCCAAGCAATCCTTCCTGGACCTTATTCCTTGCCAGTAGAGATGACCTTGGTTCTCATGAGAAAACTCTCTGTTGTGTCTAGTAAGGCATTCCAATCCTTTCCCCCTCTCCCCCTGTGTGGCAACTGAGGAACAGGAAAATGGCTGCTTCCAGGTTGACACAATCCATGTTATGTAATTTCTGTTGCAAATGTTTTGCCCCAAGGAAAGATGTCTTCATTTCCCCCCCCCAGACATTTTAACAACCATTTGGTGTTTTAAAACTTTAGTAACTTGCAATTTTATGCCAGTATATAGCTCTTATAATTACTGTTGTCTGGTTTTTGTTTTGACAACAATGCCTTCTTTGTTTTTATATGGGTTTTTATATGCCTTTATTTTTAATAGGTTTAACTGATTGCATATTCGTATCTCCACAGCTATTATTAGTAGGCAATATAGAAGTACACAAATAAATTACTGAAGCCTTGCTATTATTATCAATGAATAATAATGCCATTCATTCTCCCTTTGCAATTACTTAGAATCATAGAATAATAGAATCTAAAGATTATCATTCCCATCATGTATTGTGTGTGTATGTATCAGAAATACTTTGCAATTGCTTGCTTCTTAGGACCGCAGGAGAGTGAATGTCCCGAGGTCACATCAAGAGTATGGATATTGTTCATAAAACTTGTTGACTGTTGTGCATACAGATATTATTCTAAGAGGGAGATCCATGCACAGAAATCCAACTCTGTAAATTGGATTAGGGTTTTATGACTGATTTAAAGAATTAACGATTTTATGAATTATTTTAAAAAAATATAATTGCAAATGTGGCAGGTGCTTTGGGAGCAAATTATTCACCTATTGGAGTCCCAGTTCAGGTTGGATACAATGCATAGTTAAACTATGGAACTTGCTAACATTACATATAGTGATGGCCACCATATTAGTTTTAAAATGGATTTGATAAATTCATGGAGACTCAGGCTCTCACAGATAGCGTATTTTAAATATCAGCTGCTGGAAAGCAATTCTGGAAGAAGCGTATCAATCTCTTGGTATTTGTGAGCTGTTTGTTGGTCAATCTGTGACACAGGTTGCTGGAGTAGAAGAGCCACTGATTGATCCAGCATTGCTTCTTACAGTCCTGTAGCTTATCCCTGCCAGGTGCATTAGGGAACTCATGTTTATTTCAACTGCATGAATTGATCTCATCATTCATGCAGGGATTGTACAATGGGCTAAAATCTTCTTTTCTTATGCTTTTTCTCATTCCTATTCAACTTACGCTGGAAGCAATTAGGCATCTTTCTATGAAAAATAGGTTAGTACTACATCTGCCTGACATAAATCCCTGAATATTGCTAAATTTAAAGCCACTTAGGTTAGATTATCATAGAAGTTCTGTTTTGTTTTTAACACCTTCTGATTGCAACTGCCATACAGTAGACTGATGATCTGTCATGTCTACCTTCTCCATTATCACAGGTTTAGGACAAGATATCGATAGAGAAGTGTTCTGACCCCCCTTCCTCCGTTGCCCACACAGCACACACACTCCGGAACAGTACAAGGGAACAAGGTTTATTACACGAACAGACAAGAGGTTTCGTGGCAGCAAGCCACCAAGACAAAACTCACAGGGACAGAACACAAAAGCAGCTATCCAGCTTGCCAGGATCCCAGATTAGAGCTTCTGGCATAAGTCCTTTGTTGACTGCTACGCAGAGCCTCTCCAGAGTCAACCCTTTTATAACCTAAAAAGGGCGTCTCCCAAACAGCACCAGAGAGCTCTTTACTGCCTATAATTACGCCCATGCTCCTTGCGTCTCTGGGCGCGTCGGAAACGGGCATCTAGAAACGCCCTGCTAAGTTCTGAGTCACTGTCACATGAGTCCTCCCCGCTGCTCCAAGGCAGGGCATCGGGAGTCCTCCTCCTCTGGCTCTCACCGCTGCTCCATGCCTCTGGCGCCACCTGGTGGCCGACCAGACTCTCGGATCCCTGCTCAGCCTCCCAATCCTGTCCAGGATCGCCCATCTCCTCTGGAGCTGACTCATATGGACTATCACTCTCGGAGTCTGGTGGCAGCGGCACCGGCTGGGCCACAACAGAGAAGTTACTAAATTTTGTATGAAATTATAATTTTGGAAACAACTGATACATCACAAAAATGCTGCGAGATCCCCAGAGACCAACAGTATTTCATTACAATTGCTGAAAATCCATGACACAGCTTCCCTAAAGCAAAACTTGTATTGTAAATGTTAAAATAAGCTGGAGATGCTTATCAAAACAAAGAAAGCACTTTGTATTATTGTAAATCACATCCACTCATATGTATTCCTCCATAGTAGTCATTTATAATCACCAAAAGATTACTCAACCTGACACAAGACACAAGAAAAAATAAGATTTTACATTTTTAGTTGTTATATTTATATGTTTGGATTATAATCTCCCCCTTTGTTGGCAGAAGAGAATGGATAGAAATGGACAAAAATGTTCAATTACTTGGCATTGTTGGTTGCTACAAATTCAAGGACTCCCCCTAACATTCTGCTTGCCCCAGGACAAAACATCCTCCTAAACATTTATTGCGGAATCACCACACAATATTGTCCTCAAGGCAGCATAATAGCAAACTCCATCCTTCTTTTCCTTCTCTTTTTCAAAAGTATTCATTTTCGGCTTCAACCAACACAAGGCATGCCAAGTAATCTGTCGGCATCAAGTTGTTTCAAGGTCTGATGAGGAATGATAGGAATACAGTAGCCAAATCCAAAGCAGTATTTCCCAACTTTCTCAGGGTTGTCACATAGGGCTCATAACTTCCAAGATATATTTTATTAATACTCCTGAAATCCCGCTGGGTTCCTGGAACTATCATTTGCCCTTGATAGGCTCTGTTGACTTTGTCAATTCCAAGGATTATGTGTATTTCACCAATGTCACTGGCATCCCTGGTTTCAGCAGTTGTTCCCAATGAGTTGCTGTGCAAGGAATGACTGGGCATAGAGTCTCTGAGATTCATGGACAGATCTTTACACTCCTGAAATGAATCTAACGATTGAATGAATGAATGGTTTCCCTCAAAAGCTCACTCTCTTTCATTCCTCTTTTATGTCCTATGGGAGGGATTAATCACCTTTCACCTATGACTTTACTCCCAAGTTTTCTTCTGGCAGTTCTGCGCATGCACACACTGGGAACAGACTCTAGTTGTTCCTCTGCCTCACTGCTGTCTACCTCCGTCGGCACCTGATCACTGCCAGACAGCCTCAGCCCCGCCTCTGTTTCTGATGCAGAGCCCTCATCCAAGCCTTCCCTAGCCTCCAGGACTGGCCCGTGCTCCTCCCAACCTCCTCACTGTCCGACTCTGCTGCCAACTCCGCTGGCCACCTGGGAACCACAACAGCAGTGAAGATGAGTCATGAATGAGGAGTCACCTTGTGGCAAGATAGGCAGCCAATAAATTTAATAAATAAAAATGAAATCTGGCAGTCAGGGTGCAAGCTCAATCCATGCATCTACAGTATATGTAAGGCTTTCTGAGGAGTTGGAGTCAAGCACATATTGGCAATGTGCCTCAGTTTCTTGAAGGCAGCAAAGAGAGGCAGAGGAAGGTGAGAGGAGCAAGTATACAAGATGGATATGAAAGGAAGAGGGATTGGCCTTGAGAATGGAGAAGGAATGAGTGAACTACATATAAAAAGCCAGATCAAAACTCTGACAGGATTTTAAGATTCTGCTTTCTACTCTACTACAATAAAGAGGATTCCTGGCCTTGCCTGCCTCAAAGGGCTGACACGGAGTTACTGGAAAGGAGAGCATGGAATATGTGTCTGCATGCTGAGTTGTGAAGAGCCAAAAGAGAGACATAAACAAAGTTGAGCAATCTGAAGCCAAAAACCACTGTGGTAGCTTAGAAATGCTGAGGGATGAGCTAGAGTCAAAGAGAGGAACCATTTGAGCTTAAGAGAGTAACAGCAAGCAGAGCAGGGAGCCAAAGTTGCTTCAAGCAACCGAGGTGCAATGGAAGCATTGTTCAATCCACCCCAACTTGTACTCATAGTTGCAGATCCTTTTGCACAGCCAAAATCAATAAGGAGGTAACCAGCCTGCTTGGATGGCTGCTTACTAATGAACCTCTTGTTTCTGTAGGTCCCAGGGATATTGCATCAAGGTCAGTGTAGTCTGCCACACTGCCTGGCATCTACATTGGTTGAGGAGGCTTTTCTTGGCAGTGAAATAGCCTTGGCAGTGCCACATCCAAGGAAGCTGAAGCCTCCCCAATGTAATATATCCCCAATTTTTTTGAATATATTTTTAGTATTTTTACATTTAAAACAATGCAGTACCGTGAAGTCGAAGTGACCATACATTCCCATTATATACAGCTAGTCTCAACCATTAACAATTAGCCTACTTAATACATTGTCTATCCTTCTGTCCAATCACAATATATAGAGTTTGTTCCAGTCTTGTCACCTTGTCTTATACCAATCATAAAATATGTTCCAGACTTCAAAATATTCTGATTCCCCTTTATTTTTAAGTTCAAGAGTGAGCCTATCTGCTTCTACACAGGCCAACACTTTTCTGATTATATCTAGCTCTGATGGTGTATTTTCTTTTTTCCAATATTGTGCATAAGTTATGCACGCCGCAGTTAGTACATGTATAATTAGATAAAGTGTACCTTTCTTAAATCCCTCCGGTATTATACATAGGAGAAAAAATTCTGGTTTAAATAAGATTTGGTCTCCCACCATTTGTTCTAACCATGATTGAATCATTTTCCAATATTTCTTTGCCTCATTGCACGTCCACCACATATGATAAAAAGTGCCTGGTGTTTTGTTACACTTCCAACAATTTAGGGCCAGATTTTTAAACATTTTGGAGAGCCGTGCTGGGGTGAGATGCCATCTGTAGAACATCTTGTGAAGATTTTCTTTATACGCTGTACCCATTGTTAGTTTCTGATTAAGTATCCAAAGTTTTTCCCACTTAGCCAATTCCACATTATAACTGAAATTTTTCGCCCAGGCGACCATAGTTTCTTTGACATGTTCCTCCTCTAGCTTATATTCCAACAAAAATCTATACAACACTTTGATCAGCTTGTTTTCTGTCTGTATCAAAAGTTTATCTAATATTGTGTAATCTTTGGCAATACCTTCCTTCTTCCTATCCTGTGCAAACCTTGATTGTATCTGTAAGTAGGACCACCATTCTACTTGTACCCCCTTGTGATGCCAATTCTAATCTAGTTTTGATCTCCCCCTGTCTGTTCAATAACTCTTTATATGTAACTATATTTTCCATATTAATTAAATTTGGGTGTATGTATGCTTCCATCATAGGTAGCCAATGGGTGTTTTGGTATAGTGGTCGTGTTTAATTTTGTTCCATATTAATAACAGGGACTGCATGATGTACTGTCTATTGAAATATTTGTGTGCAGATCCTTTTTCATACCAAAGGAAGGCATGCCATCCTACTTGGAGGTCATGACCTTCCAATTTGAGTAATCTTTTATTTCTCAACATTATCCATTCTTTTAACCATGTTAGAGTGGCCGCAATATAATAAAGTTCCTAATCTGGTATGCCAAATCCTCCTTTTTCCTTAGTGTCTTGCATAGCCTTGAGTTTTATTCTTGGTTTTCTTCCTTGCTATATAAATTTCAAAACCAATTGATTCAAATCCTTAAAAAAACCTTTTTCTAATTTAATGGGAATATTCTAAAATAGGAAATGAAATTTTGGTAATACGTTCATTTTTATGACTACAATCCTACCCATCAGGGACAATTGTAGGTTTTTCCACCTTTCTAAGTCTTTCTTAGTTTTATTGATCAAATTAGTATAGTTATCTTCTTTGATGGACACACACATCGCAGATAAATGTATACCTAGATATTTGACTTTTTTGAAAGTTTGGATACCCAATTTCTTCGTTAACTCCTCTTTCGGTTTTGATGTCATATTTTTAACTAGCATTTTAATCTTTGTCATATTTATCTTTAAACCCGCTATTTTCCCATACTCTGTCAATTCCTCAACAGGTTTCATACCAGACTTTATAGGATCCTCTAACACAAACACTAGATCGTCCGCAAAAGCCTGTAACTTAAATCGTTCCTTTTTAATTTCTAGTCCCTTTATCTGTTCCTCTTTACGTACATTCCTGGCTAAAACTTCTAAGGTTAATATAAACAGCAGTGGGGATGGGGGACAACCTTGTCTTGTACCTTTCTGGATTGCTATACTTTGCATTAATTCACCGTTAATTATTACTTTGGCTTTTTGATTTGTATATATTGCTCTAATCGTGTTTATACATTTATCCCCAAATTCCATGTGTTCCAATTGTTGATGCAAAAATTCCCCGTTCACATTATCAAATGCCTTTTGGGCATTGAGAAAAAAATAGTGCAACCTGTTTTTCATTATGCACTTCATAATATTTGAGAATGTTCAGCATAATTCTCATATTGTTTTTAATTTGTCTTCTGGGGAGGAATCCATTTTGATCTGTGTGGATGAATGATGTAAGGAATTTTTTCAACCGTTCTGCTATTATTAGAGCAAAAATTTTGTAGTCTGCATTTAGCAGTGAGATTGGTCTGTAATTTTGTATAAACATCTGGTCTGTGTCCACCTTAGGTAATAATACATTATTAGCCTCCGTCCATGATAACAGTGTCTTTGCCTCTTTCAACATAGCATTATAAACTTCCAACAGTGTTGGAACAAGCATATCCTGGAATTCTGTATATATTTCCACTGGCAGTCCATCCAGCTCTGCAGCTTTAGTATTCTTTTGTCTTTGTATGGCCTCAATTATCTCTGATGTTTTAATTTCTTCATTGAGCATATATTTTATTTCCTCTGGTATCTTTGGCAGATCTGACTTTTCCAGGTATTGTAGTATTCCTTCCTTTATATAGTCTCAGTTTTCTCTATATAATTGTTCATATAACTCTTGGGTAATCCTTTTCTTTTCCTCTAGTTGATAGCAGATCTCGCCTTTTTCATCTTGTAATTTATTGATCCAATTCTCTTGCTTCTGCTTCCTCAGCTTATAGGATAGCCACCGCCCCGGTTTATTTGCATTCTCAAAGAAATTTTGTTTTGCTTTTTTTTCAAATATAGCCAATTCATGTTTAATCAATTCCATATTTCCTTTTATACTTCTGTTCTGCGGTTTCTTTTGAAGTTCGCTCTCTAAATTTCTATACCTTTCTTTCAACTCTCTTATTTTTTGATTCTCAATTTTTTTCTTCCTAGCTGTAGCCAATATTGTGACCCCTCTTATAAATGCTTTAGTTGTATCCCATAGGTTTTGTATGGATGTGTCTCCTGGTCAGTTTTCTTCGAAGAAAAATCTTAATTCCTGATTAACTCTTTTAATATATTCCTGATCCTTTAGAATTGTTCTATTGAATAACCAACGAAAACTGCCCTTTTGTTTTTTTCCATATAATCCTCATGGGATTGTGATCGGCCCATAAATTGGGTTCTATGTCCATCTCCTTCGCTTCTGAAATTAACTCCATCAACATCCAGACCATATTTATCCTTGACCAGGATTCATGTCTATTCGAGTAGAAGGTATATTGCTTTCCCTCTGGACATCTTTCTCAGATATTTAATTCTTCAGCCATTTGAAAGAATGACCTGGGCAAAATTATCCTAGCTCCTTTTCTCTTCTTTCCACTTTTATAGTCCCATTTCTGGTCAACTATAGCATTGAAATCACCCATTAAATAGACATTTTCATTTCCCATCTCTCGAATAATGCTATGTAGTCTATAATAAAAGTTTTCCTGACCTTCATTAGGTGCATACATTACAACCAGTGACACCTTTTTTTGGTTTAACATTATTTCTACAATTAATATTCTCCCTTCCTCAACATGATAAATTAGTTTAGTCTGGATCGTGTCTTTAACATATAATATTATTCCTCTTTTCGTTTGATCAGCTAATGCTATGTAAAGTTTACCCAATCCAGGATATTCCAAGATCTGGATCTGTCATTTATTTATATGGACTGCTTGCATTGCAATTATATTGTAATTCAAATGTTTTAGTTTATTAAAGATTGTTTTCCTTTTCTGGGGTAAGTTTAGACCATTGATATTCAATGACAGAATCTTGATTTCTTCCCGACATGACTCTATGTGTATTTAGGTCATGTGCTTCTTGTTGCCCTTATCTCTCTCACATCTTTTGGTTCTTCCCCTTTTTTTTCTAAAACAACTATATATACCTAAATTTGTGGTGTTGCTGAACCTACTTTTCTGGCCCATTGCAAATTATTGATTTGATATAGCAGGATTTTCTGAAATCCACATCTCTCAGGTCAATAGCTGTTCTATCTATCTTCTCCATGTGTGATATTAAATATATTGAAGTCTTCCCCCCATTTCTTCCTCTGCTGATTTCCTTCAGAAGAAAACGTTAGCAGCTCTTAATAGATTTAGAAGGGACCTTCTAGTCCAACCTCCCACTCAAGCAGAAAACACTATAACATTTCAGATAAAGGGTTGTCCAATCTCTTCTTTTAAAACTTCCACTCTTTGAGCACCCACAACATCTAGAGACAAGCTGTTCCACTGATTAATTGTTCTAACTGTCAGGAAATTTCTCCTCAGTTCTAAGTTGCTTCTCTCCTTGATTAGTTTCCATCCATTGCTTCTTGTCCTGCCCTCAAGTGCTTTGGAGATTAGCTTGACTCCCTCTTCTTTGTGGCAACTCCTCAAATATTGGAAAACTGTTATCATGTCACGCCTAGTCCTTTTTTTCATTAAACTAGACAAAACCAATTCCTGCAACTGTTCTTCATATGTTTTAGCCTCCAGTCCCCTAATCCTCTTTGTGGCTCTTCTCTGCACTCTTTCTAGAGTCTCAGCATGTTTTTTTATATCATGGCAAGCAAAACTGGATGCAATATTCCAAGTTGGTCTTACGGTGGCATTATAAAGTGGTACTGGACATTTTAAAATTGCTATCTTAACATCTGTTCTGCCTATTTCTTGATAGTCATGAGTCAAACTGATGCTTTAATTGTGTTATTGATTTTTGCCATTAGCTGAAACACTGATAAGTTTGTGGAGGTGGGAAAGAGATGCTTAAGTGGAGTAAAACAGCTTTCTAGCATATTAAATGATGCCAAACATGATTTAATATGATTTTTTGTTGAAATGTAAGAAAGCCACAAAGTGGCACAGCAAAGAATATATATTTCAACTCTGAGCAAAGCACAATATTGCTTATGACTCAATATGGAAACATTTTCTATAACAGTAGCAAGTTGAAAAAGGTTACATGTGGAATTCACATGCCATGTGTTTGTTGAAGTGACAACTTTTCTATGGCATTTTCTCATCGTGCGGTAAAAGATGAGTAAAGTCTAATTTTGGATCATACAATGCACACACAAAAAAGCAATCTAAATCCTTTAGATTGCTGCCATCTGGAGACAATTAAAATCATTTTTTTAAAGAAACCCACCAACACCGAATTTCTGAAATATAACAATTCTGAAGAAACACCATAATTCTGAACTAGCGCAACCCTACTTTAAAAAATATTAATATTTTTTAAAGTTGCATTTTCCAAAATAATTGAATATTTTGAAAGAGTTTTTCCCCCCAATCCTGTCAAACATTTTTCATGCCATTCTGCAACCAATTATCTAAATATGTTTTATTTCAACTTCCATGATGGAAAAAAAGAGGAATTATTAATAGATGACAATCAAGTATCTCTTGCCAGTAGACCAGTATCCAATATAGCTAACTTAAATCTAGATAAATTCAACTTCAGTGTCCTTCAAAAAGTTGAGACATGCTTCAGAGAAATAGCAGAGTATGGAATTTGCAGAAGATTGCAGAGGGAAAAGAGAACAGATAGTCCCCTTGTATGAGTAAAATCAGCTTGTGTTTTGGATGTAACTCATTGTGTGTTTTTATGATATCCCAGTCAAAGATTCTGGCTGACCCAACAAAACCCCAAAGAGCTCTTTTTAATGTGTATTATCATGCACCTTGATAGATGAATATGCTTGAAAAAACACAGCTTCTTGAACTGATGCTTAAATAGCTACTAATTGCAGTGACTTTTTAGCCAAGCAGCAGAAATCTCATGTTCTTAGAATCTTTTCCTACTTGCACTTAAGTAAAGCACAAGCATACTCTAGAAACTTTTTTTTGTCTCTTTCAAACATTAATCTGTATCTCAACTCCAATTCATGTCTGAGACAATTTAGTAGCCTCTAGCTGTTCTCTTGATGGAGCAAAACTTTCTTCTTCAAGCAGGTTACAACTCATGGATTCAGTATGAAGTGCTTCCCTTTTGGCCAGATTAACATGGAGAGGGAGAAGGAGAGGGGGGAGAGAGAGATCGGGACATTGCGAGTCCCACACAGCTGGCAAATCAAAGATGCAGAAAATAATACAGATCTCAGGAAGGCATCTGTAATATCATTCTGGGATAAAACAAACTTTTAGAAATAGTAAGAGTAAATTCCCATCCACAGTTTATTGACTCAGTGAAGGCAAAGTTCTTTAAAATGTCTTCTTCTCAAATTGCACACATCTGGTCTGTGTGGCCTGCAGGTTGTGAGATATCCCATATACCTTTCCCCCTACTTTCTTCCCACAATCTCTTCAGACATTGTGATCCCAATTGCTTTCTGCTTGTGGGAGAGTCCAATTGTGCAAACTAGGCTCTTCTTTTGCACCCACTGAGTTATTTCCATCTTGAAGATGTGAAGAGACAAAGAGAGTCGGTTGCAGTGGTGGGATTCACTTTTTTTTTACTACCGGTTCTGTGGGCGTGGCTTGGTGGGCATGCCATGGCTTGGTGGGCATGGCAGAGGAAGGATACTGTAAAATCTCCATTCACACCCCACTCCAGGGGAAGGTTACTGCAAAATCCCAATTTTCTCTTGATCAGCTGGGACTAGGGAGGCAGAGAAAAGATGGGGATGGGGCCAGTCAGGGGTGGTATTTACTGGTTCTCCAAATTACTCCAAATTTCAGCTACCAGTTCTCCAGAACTGGTCAGAACCTGCTGAATACCACCTCTGGTAGGTTGCTTCATAGGTGCATCCCTTCCCATTCCTGATATTAAGCAATGAATAGGCTGCCTTTAAATTCACCTGCATTAAAAAAAAACCCAGCATGAGCTTTGACAGGTGACTAGCCATATTCAGAACCTGCTTCTTTCCCCATCATTATACTAATCCAAGCCCATGTTAAAGTGAGCAACTGTGGATGTACTTCCACAGTTTCCTGACATGCAATGCAAGGAGGACAGTAATAAAGTTTGGAAATCTTTCAATGGTTTTCTTAAATATGTCCAATACACCCTAAGTAAGGGCCACACCATTTGCTGGCAGTGTGTCTATGGCAAGCTAGGGATTGGCAGTGGTAAAACAATTGTTTTGGCAGCTCAGGGACTGATGGATTGCACTTTAGCTCAGCCATGAGGAAGAGGCCTTAGTTTCAATCAAATATAATTTATAGAGCTTCAAGAAGTTTTGAAATGGCATTTCACTTTGACAAAGGTATAAATGATTCAGTCCTCTAAAGCTGTATTATCAAGCTCTGTGGTCCCCTCACTTCCCCATTACTTTTGAATTCTTCCCTAAGAGTCCTCTTCCATTATAAAATGTTATTGCTCTAGGAGGAAGGAGAAGAGGAGCAAAAGCACCTGAGTACCACCTAAAAGGGCTTGAGAAAAAAAAATTGCAGGATTGTCATTAAGGCAGTCTTGAGCACTCTCGGTAAAAATAAAATTGTTTCCCAAAGCTGCACAGTATGGAGTCTCTTCAATATTTGCTGAAGATCTTCCTGGCATATTGACAAACCTATGGCAAACCTTCTGGCATAATGCAAACCTATAGCATACTGTACATGTCAAAAGTGATAGTTGGTGTCATTTTTGGCAACATGTTTAAAGCTGCACGAGAATGGGGTGTACTTTCTGAAGCTTTTGAAAATCATCAAAGTGGGCCCTGCTTCCACTGGAACTTCCCAAAAATGTGGAAGAACAGAGCATGATTTTCCAGCTCTTATCGGAAGCTGAAAGACCATGTGGGAACATTCTTCAAAGTTTCCAGACTTGGTGTAAATCCAGAGCTCCCTTTGATAGGCATTTTTCCCCCTGAGAGACAAAGGAAAAACAAATCAATAATTGCAATTATTTAAATGTATGTATTAATTCATTTATTTTATGTGCCACCCATCTCACTATCCAAAGTGACTTTTTATTATGAATTGCTTCCCTTTTGTCAGGGGGAAGGTGGGAAATTCCCAGAAAAGTCAAGTTATTGTATGTTAGAGTTTGTTGCAAAAATCAAATCCAGACATACATACATAAATACATACATACAATATGAACAGTTTCATTTCAGTTCAGATCAGCAAACAAGTCCAGACTAGTTTCGTTTCAGAGCTCAGAGCTTAATACAGCTGAGCCGTGCCCAGACTTCTTACTTAAATTTCTGTTTCCAAATAAGCCTCATTGGCTGACCTGTTACCATGCCTATTCATTGGCTGACCTTGATACCATGTCTCTGCCAGTTCATGAATATTCTGACAAGTTAGGCATTTTCTGAATTTTTGCCACACTAAGCCCAAAAGGTTTGCCAGCACTGGTCTGGGCAGCTCTGGCACGACCTGCAAGCAATACCAAAGCCGTCCACCCTGGAAGCCCTTTAGCCAGCACTGAGAGAAAAGACATTCTCCAGCATGGGTCATCTGGATAGCTTTTGCCTGAGACAGAATCAATTATCGATAAAATAGCCCCATGTTAAATGTGAGTGGGGTCTTTTCATCTTGCACTCTATAATGCTATTTAATGCTGAAGTTTAAATAATAATGTTAAATCAACTTGCCCAAGATTTATCTATTTACATATATAATTCCACCTTTATTACTTTATAGGAGTTCACCATGGCAAACACCCACAATACTTCTTCCTCTTCCTCTTTTCCCCCATGACAACAACCCTGTGAGGTGAGTTGGGCTGAGAGAGAGGGGGGGAGGGAGGGAGGGAGAGGGACTGATCCAAACTCCCGTAGCCAGCTTTCATGCCTAAGGCAGGACTCGAACTCACAATCTCCTGGTTTCTAGGTCAGCACCTTCCCCAGTATACCAAGCTCATTGGGATACTTTCATATATCCTTTATATACAGTATATATCTCCCGTATACTGTTTGAATAGAGTTTGTTTTCCTGTAATAAGGAAATAATGAAGTAATTCATATGTGTGAAGACTAATCAGAGGTTAATCAAAAACAAGACATGTGAAAAACTCTATTACGAGATTCCATTTAGCCTGATTAATTATCAAGTTTATGGAGACCTGAATGATGCACAACTTGCTACTGTACTCTTTATCGGACATTTTAATTAACTAATTATTTTTAATATTTCAGAAAACCCCACTACATTTCAGTATTCTTGCTTAATGGGGAAAAAAGTCTAGAAAGTCCATAAGTAATAAAAATAATTTCAGAACAATTTGTGAAATGAGACAAAGGAGAATAGTTGGACTTGACACCGAAGTACTCTTTTAATATTTGAAATGATTGTTTTAAAAGGCAAAAACTGTCCATGTAGAAAATGAAGTCTTAATAGTCTCTTAAAAATAATCTGTTTCCACAACTTTTTGAAGTAGGTATAAAATTTACTGTTTTAACTTATGTCTAAAGTTTGGTGGGGATTTTTTTAAAGGCTGCATGCCTTAGGATTTTATATTTGCTAAAATGTCCTACTAGCAAAGTAATCTGAACAAGCTGTTATGAGACTTATGATTTTTCTGTTTTTATTGTCTATGGTTTATAAAAACACTGAATATTGTACCTTGCAATTTGCAAAGTATTGCAATTTATTTCAAAAAGCAACATTTGCAGATAAATTATTTAATCCTCAAGTATCCTGATCAAGCATATCATCACCATCAAAGCATAGCATCTGTTACATGTAAAAAATCAACAAATATTAGGACAATACTTGAATTATCCATCCTCAATAA
The DNA here is from genome assembly GCF_964273705.1 of Natrix helvetica. Lineage (NCBI taxonomy): Eukaryota > Metazoa > Chordata > Lepidosauria > Squamata > Natricidae > Natrix > Natrix helvetica. The sequence goes on from NC_138548.1 coordinate 321,099,318, forward strand.
CTTTAGATCTTTGCATGTATTACATGTGGAAGTACTTTGATATCTGCAATAATGTATTCTTAAAAATTTAAATATGTTTCAGAGATTTTTAACATGAGTTTGTTGTGTTGTAGCATTACATTGTAGTGTAGGAAATCATTTTGTATTGCAAAAGTATATTCATTTTGAATATATTTCTGGATTATATTCAGTTATTATTATTCTAACCCTAACTGTAAGTTATTATTTCAGATGCAATAACTATATTAAATTATAGACTATTAAAATTAGACTGTGTAATAGTATAAGAATTATATAAAATATAATTCAGTTTACAATTCTTCACCCTCTTTGTGAAGTCCAGCCATACATATCGTAGTAAACAAATGAAACTTCTAGCTATATTATTAAGAATCTTGGTGTCCTAGTAAATAATCACTTAAATATGACTCAACAGTGTGCTAAAAAAGCCAATACAGTTTTAGGCTGCATTAACAGAGGGATAGAATCAAGATTATGTGAAGTGTTATTTATAATTCCTTTATAACGCCTTGGTAAGGCCACACTTGAAATACTGCATTCAGTTTTGGTCTCTACAATATAAAAAAGATGTTGAGATATTAGAAAGAGTGCAGAGAAGAGCAACAAAGAAGATTAGGGGACTGGAAGCTAAAACATATAAAGAATGGTTGCTGGAATTGGGTATGTCTAGTTTAATGAAAAGAAAGATTTGGGTGTGTATGTCACATGGTAGCATGATATCTCAGGGGTTGCCACAAAGAAAAAGGAGTCAAGTCATTGTCCAAAGCACCTGAAGATAGGACAAGAAGCAATGGATGGAAATTAATCAAGGAGAGAAGCAACCTAAGACTAAGGAGAAATTTCTGACCTGACAGTTAGAATCAATCAATCAGTGGAACAATTTGCCTCCAGAAGTTTTGAATGCTCCAATAATGGAGGTTTTTAAGAAGATATTGGACAACTAAATGCTATAGGGTTTCCTGGATGGAGTAGAAAATATCCAAGATCCCTTCCAACTCTGTTATTCTTGTTATTGTTTATGTATTAAAGAAATAAATGACAAATTAGCTATTTGGATTTATGGGAAATTAGCTATTTGGATTTATAGCTATATGGAATTATTATCCAAAATGAAATGTTGGATAATATCTCTATTAGGATCAGTTTTATAGAAGATTTTTCTAGAGCTCTTCACTAATGAGAGGAGGAGGAGGAAGAGGAGGAGGAGATCCAAAATTAGGCCATATTAGTCCTTAATTTATTAAATACAGGTAGCCCTTAACTTACAACCTTTCATTTAACAACCATTCAAAGTTATAACAACACTGAAAAGGTGAATTATGTCCAGTCCTCATACCTATGACCATCACAACATTCCCATGGACATTTGATCAAAATCTAGGCACTTGGTACATATAATATATGTAACTGGCATTATTTATGACCATGGAAGAATCCCAGGTCATGTGATAACCATTTCCTATCTTCTCAGCCAGGTTCTGACAAGCAAAGTGAATAGAGAAAGATGGATTCATTTAATGAACTCATGATGCACTTAACAAGTGCAGTGATTTCCCTGGCAAAAATTTGACTGTGACTCATTTAGCTGCCTTGCATATAGTAACAGAAATTCTAGTCCCTATTGGGATCATAGGTTGAGGACTACCCATATTGAATATGCAGTCATGAAGGTTGAAATAGAAGTTTTGAATCAGTTTCAAGATGGAAAATGTGATTGCCAACTCAAACCAACATTTGTCATTAATATGTTTAGAATGACATAGTACTTGTCTAAAAAATCCACAAAGAAATATAAGGCTTTGTCCTTTAAGGATATTAGTTAAATCTATCTCAGTCTTCTGGCTTTCAAAACCTCATCCTACTATTCTTCCTCCAGAAGTTGTAGGCCACGGGTGTCAAATTTGTGGTGTCACGTTGCCATCATGTATCATGACATTTCCCCCCCTTGTCTGAGGTGTGGTGGGCGTGGCCTGCATGTGAGGTTTCTGGCCCACAGGCCACCAGTTTGACACCCCTGTTCTAGGGGGTCCAACACTGGAGGTTTTTAAGAAGAGATTGGGCAACCATTTTTCTGAAATAGTATAGGTTTTCCTGACTAAATAAGGGGTTGGACTAGAAGACCTTCAAGCTCCCTTCCTACTCTGTAATTCTGGTATTCTCTGTCTATTGACTTCTGCCTTTCTACTTCCACAAAATATATCTAATTTCATAACCACATTACTTATCAAATGATTCCACTCTCAGTCTTTTCTACCTTCATTGTCACATAACCAATCTACCCTTTCTTCTGTTTCCTTCCCTACTAAATTCAAACTGTGCATCCTATTCTTTTTTCTTAATAGCATCCTTCCGTTCGCCACCTTCTTCTCCCAATTACAAAATGAACCTGCTTCTCTCCCCCTCTCTCTCTCTCTCTCTCTCTCTCTCTCTCTCTCTCTCTCTCTCTCCCTCCCTCCCTCCCTCCCTCCCTCTCCCTCTCCCCCTCCCCCCTCCCTCTCCCTCCCTCCCTCCCTCCCTCCCTCTCTCTCTCTCTCTCACTCTCTCTCTTTGCCTTCAACCATATTTTTTTATTGAACACAATCTAATTCTGGTCTTCTTTCTCTTGAAAAAAAAAACCAATTGCAGATGATCTTCTCAGTTTCAAATCTAATCATCTCTATTCTGTCCCTATCTGATCCCACTAATAGAGAAAATCATTGTCTATTCCTTGGCTCTTTTCATGCTTAAAGATTTCAAGCTGTGATCATCCTGGTTGTATCTCCTGCTGTCTGTTATATAACAAGGTTGATGTTTTTACTGGGGAAAGCTTTTTTCCCCTCTAAGCTTTCCATAAGTCAGCAAGATGTTTGGTATGCATAAAGACTAAAGTACTGGGATGAAGCCATTCTGAATCATTCCTTTGAAGATTGGAGTCTACAAAAAGTTCTATAAAGAAACAAATCTTTAAAAAATTTGTCTTTGCAATTGTACTGTCCCCCATCGGTGACAGTTTGTAGAAATGATGGAAAACTATGAAAACAGCCTGTGGAGAATAAAAAAATTACAAATTAGTTTTCATTCATAGATTGGATGATAAATGAAACCTTCTCCGTGATAAAGTATAATTTTTACTAAGTGAATCCTAATAACAATTGCACATCTGCATTTCTATGGCAGATTTAATTATAAGTAGTAAGGAAATAGAGGGATGGTTTTTACATGCAGCTATTATTTGAAGCTTGACTGCTCTTCAAGCTACTAAAGGAAGAATTATTGTGTGCTGTATTCAGAGAGAGGCAACAATGGTGATGGGCAATCAGATGAGATGCACTTGTGTTAATATGGAGAGATAATATCATGTCATGGAGGATCAGCAGGCTTTGTGCTTAGAATTAATTGTAACAAACTAAAAATTGAGCTGACTTGGGGTCATCACTGACTTTCTGGAAATATCTGAATACCTTTTGGTGTTCTGCTCTCTTAAGGTGTGTGTGTGTGTGTGTGTGTTTGTAAACATGTAGATATAAACATAGCTTGAATACAAACTACTTAAATGTAAACACATATATGAACTTACGGATACATTCAAGTAGTTTGTATTCAAGCTATATTCATACACTTTCTTAAAATCAGTTGATTTAAAAACCTGTTCCAGATTTAAGAGTGAGCAGTGCTCTCTAGAGGAAAACAACTGTATATATCATGGACCATCACTACTCAATTCTCCAGCATTCTTCATCATCATTATGGCAGCTGCAAATATTAATTTATCACGGGTAGTGCTCACAGTCTCTAATTACTGCCCTTTAATTATTAAAGAAATCACCCATTTATCACAGAGATAATCAATTATCCTGTTGCAGGGAAGGTGCGATGTAATATGAGCAAGGAGCAAGCAGAACAGGTTTATAATGGAAAGTAAACTAACTTTTTTTTCTTTTTGCTGTTAAAGTAGAGTAAAATATGGATTGAAATATAAGAATGAAGACGTGGCATAAAAGGGACAGTTAGAAGTTTGCTTAAAGGGACAGGGAAATGTCATCAGCCTTCAACCACAACATGTTCCAGCAAATGTCCCTATGTCAAAAGTCCAAAACCACAAGGTTCAATTAAAGTTCGTTAATGGCACGTAGTCCATACCTGTAACAAAAGGAGAAGTAAGACCCCCATCTCCTTATAAGGCTTTTTCCTCAAGGTAACCAATAAGAAATGAGTTAAGAGTTTCCGTGTTACACTGTCTTTGAGAATGTATAAGAATGTGTGCATCAATAATAAAGATTGTTCAGAAATTCACAACGTTAGCCATGGGCTCACGTTTCTGAACCTGGCTGCCAAATAAACTTTTCCTGTATCCTTAGAAGTCTAATGCCTGTCATTTTCTGCAACACTATGAAGTATTGATATCTATCAGTGCTTTATACTTCTATATCAGGGGTGTCAAACTCACGCCATCATGGCGGTGTCACATCATGTATCAGGACTTTCCCCCTCTTCCCTAAACTGAGCGTGGGCATGGCCAGCATGTGACGCATCCAGCAGTTTGACAGCCCTAATCTACATTATGGGCATGGATTATTTTTTTAAAAAAAACAGCCCCCCAAAAGTCCATGTGATCATGTGCAACAAGATTTGAGCTCGCCTTACCATTTGGGTGACTTAGGTTCCTGCCTCTGGCAGCTGATGATGGGGAATAGAAGAACTTTCCACAATCATTCCTAGCTTTTTGAACTTTTCCTCCAGCTTCAGTTCCTTCTTATTAGTCTGAGCACATGAGTGACCTGGCCAATGAGCAAAGAAAGAGGCAGGAGTTCAAGCCATGCCATCCCAGCAGCTTCATTTAATACCCAGCATCAGTACTGTAATATTTTTGTGAATCATGTTAGCACTGTCAATGTTGATGAAGCAGGGCATGAATAAGTGTCAGGCAGATCAGTGAGTGCACGAGGGATGGGAAGAATTTGCAAAGGGCTGGTTGCTGATGCCCTGTGGCCAGCCCTGAGTCACTTAACCTCAACCTGCTGACCTTAATAGGTGTCAACACCAGTACTGAAATAATAGAATAGAATAATAGAATTCTTTGTTGGTGCAGAGGTGGGTCCCTACCAATTCAGACGGGTTCAGCCAAGTAGGTAGTAACTCGGCCGGACACACGGCCACAACTGGTTCTATCCTTGGGCTGCGATCTTGCTTTTTGGTTCTGTGCATGCACAGAACAATCTTCATTGCAAAAAATGTATTTCCCCCCTTTTTCTAATGTTGTGTGCATGGGCAGACCTTTTAAGGTGCAAATGTGCATGCACGCGCGAGCAAAGCAAGTGCACACACACACACAAAAACAATGTATGCACCAAACCAGTGGTAATGCCAGCAACAACCCAGCCACGCCTTGGTGCATATGCTCTTAGTGTACATAAAGAAAAAATAAAATAAAATAGAACACATTCATCAAGAATCATAAGATACAAGACTTAGTGACAGTCATAGGTTACTGATAAGCAATCAAATTATACTAGGAAATAAATAAAACAATTAAAATTGTATATATAAATAAGGTGTAATTGTTCTTCAGGTCAATTTCTGGATCCAGAATAGTAGCAAGGAATTTCTCTGTCATTTTTAATTTCATTTTGGGCAGCAAATGTCCTGAGTTGGTTTGTCTGTGTTAGAAAGCTATAAATTAGAGTAAGTAAGTGGCAGGGAGGGAAAGGAAAAAGTCATTTCTGTTCCATCATTTTAAAGTAGCCTCCAGAGTCCATTGCCCTTCCATCTGCCTGCCACACTAGTTTTCTTTGGGGATTTGCTTCTCTACTGAAGAAAATAGAAAAAGCGAAAGAAATAATGTATTCAGTTTGCCGGGACACCTTCAGAATGCTTCAGAAATAATCTATAGAGTGTTAGCTCATTTTCTTATTTACCAAGATTCTAAGTAAGCAAGCCATTTTGATACTAAAGGATGTCAGGCTCAATAATTCTCCTTTTACTCTAAAATGAATTTTAGGTGCTTCACCCAAATACTGCAACACCTGTCCTCACTTTGTTCTGTAATGATCTGCAACATACACTTGGCTCCTTAATACAAGTAGTCTTCAATTTACGGTCCCAATTGAGCCCATTTTTTTTGTTGCTAAGCAAGACATTTGTTAAATGAATCTTGCCCCAATTTAAGGCCATTCCTGCCATAGATGCTAAGTGAATCACTACAGTTGTTAAGTTACACAATTGTTGAGTGACTCTGGCTTTCCCATTGACTCAAAAAGTGATTGCATGATCCCAGGACGCTGCAACCATCATAAATACGAGTCACTTGCCCAGCATCTGAATTTTGATCATGTGATCATGGGGTTGCTGGAACGGTCATAAGTGGGGGGAAATGGTCATAGGTCACCTTTTTCAGTGCTGTTGTAACTTTGAATAGTCGCTAAATGAATTGTTGTTAAGTTGAATATACCTGTAGTTTAAACAGACCAGGAAAACCAAGCCCAACCCCCCAATCCCAAAAAACCCAAACCTTGACAAGAAGATTGTACTCAACCACAAAATGATCAGTGACATCTTGGCCAAGGGGAAAAACTGGAACAGACGGATAGTAAATAAGATGGATAAGTCTGGTTTAACATTTGGAAATGGTGATGTACATATCCTTAGAGTGTTGTGGCCTTGGTAGAAGCAGATTGAAATAAGAAATAGGCCCTGTTGCCTAACTAACTTGGGAATTTAATCAGTAAGGCATCCTTAAATCTTAACCGCGATGTGACTAAATGACAAAAAGCTGCTGTTGATCCATCAGGCTCTGGCTTATTGTCTTAGCTTTTTTTTTCCTTATGTTTTACTGGTTTTTTTCTGACCCTCAACCATTCCACTTTAGCAAAATTCACTAGGCTGACCACTGATATCAATGGAAAAGATAATGAGTGAGGGATAGCAGATCCTCTTAACTCATTGCATAGCCTCATGTCCTTTTTATACTGTACAATTGATCTCTTGCATCCAAAGAGCAGGAAAGATACAAAACTGCCACTGAGGAATGAGAGTCCAATTAGCTGTCAGGCATGGAAGCCATTTTTTTTGCATTGGGCCTTCAGGCCTGTCACATTTATTGCTGTGGAAAACTGGGAGGGGGGATTATATGGCGTAGAGTAGATATGGTCAGAATAACATTCCTTTCTCAGAGAGTCAATGACATCTTGCCCTGCACCTGGAGTGGCGTGACTGGGAGGCATCTCCAGTTGGGACAGTGCTTGATTGGACCGAATGATGGACATGTGGGTTCTTGGCAGGTACTTGAGCTTTCTTTGGGGTGGGGAAAAACTGGAAACTTTTAGATTCAGGTTTTCCCAGATATGCCATTATAACATCTCTAATCAAATGGAACTTTAGGGAAACTCAATCCTCGGAGTCTTCTTTCATTGGGGGTGTTATTGGAACCCTGATACCTTAACTTACAGTGAAGTATAACTTGAGCTGCTTTCTCATCTACAATGAAACATAAGCCTTGCTGTCTACATATCTTTTTTTGCAAGTGGGTTTCTTGGGGGTTGTTGGGAAATAACTTCCCTGAAAACAACAACAAAGACACTTGATAATTAGGAATTTTGTGGGGATACTTGAGAGAGAGCCATAGAGTACAATATTGCAAAGAGGATGATAAGTGAAGGCAAATATAAGATAGTAAGTTTCAACAGAACTCATAGCGCCGTGGTGGCACAGTGGTTAGAATGCAGTACTGCAGGTTACTTCTGCTGACTGCCAGCTGCCAGAAATTTGGCAGTTCGATTCTGACAGGCTCAAGCTTTACTCAGCCATTCATCCTTCCAAGATCGGTAAAATGAGAACTCAGATTGTTGGGGAAAATCTGTAAACCACTTAGAGAGGGCTATAAATCACTGTGATGTGGTATATAAGCCTATATACTATAGCTATTTTAAGCATTTGTGATTCTCAAAGTAATTGCACTCACTCAGCAAAAAAAAAAAAAGTTAATTTTGATTTTAAAAATTGTCTGGCTAGGACCTGCCTCCCTTATTGACCTACAACCACCACATCATATTGCACACCAATCTTATTCTGGGGCTGACCACAAAGGCTGCCCCTCTGCTAATCTCCAGCACACAACTGTGTTAGGCTCTACAGGAAAAATTTGGCTGTTATTATGAATATGTTAATAGCTTATTCTGTGACCATAATTCATCTAAATGGAAAATATAGACTCAACATTGATAAATAAAGCTTGCAAAAATTGGTACAAATACCCAATACTTTTAGAGATTTTTCACAGAGACAATTTTATTTAGTTCATTTACATGCTGTCAGTTATCGTTGCCACATTTTTGCTAAAAAAAATTTCATACCAGATTTGTCAGATAATTTCTAGTATTTAGCATAAATGAATCTAATAGCAATTATCATCAAACAAGCCATTTCTTTCTGATCTTTTCTTACCAAATAATTCACCAGGCTAAAACAAAGAACAGTGGGTCAAATGTAATACCATAATCCAATACATTCTCTATTACCTTTGTCAATGAGCATGGACATGGTTGGAGCAACGTTGACTTATAAACATTTCAATCTACTTAATTTATATCATTATTTAGTGTTTTTGCTTGTATTTATAAATAATAAAATTGTATCCCATATTCATAAATACTCTCAGAATTGTCTTTGAAGACCATTCATTTATATTCCACTGGAATATCATCATCTGGGTGATTATATAACTATTTATTTATTTATTTATTTATTACTTGAACTTATTAGTCGCCCCCTCTCCCCACAGGGACTCGGGGCGACGTACAAAAGTATTATATAGCGTACAGAGGAGGTAAGAATAAATAAATAAGTTACAATACCTAAAAAAGTTAAAACACCAGTGAAATTAACCCTTAAAAACTAAAATTACCAATTAAAAATGCCCTGGGCTGGAGAGATTGTAGTATTATGGCAGGTCAGCTAGTCGAAACAGGTAGGTTTTCAGCTTCATACGGAAGGAGCGAAGGTCGGTTGTTGTCCTGATGTCTGGGGGGAGGTCATTCCAAAGGGTGGGGCCCACTACAGAGAAGGCCCTACTCCTGGGCGTCGCCCTCTGGCACTCTCTGGAGGACAGCACCCGGAGTAGTCCCTCTCTGTGTGAGCGGACGGGTCGCAGGGATGTATGGGGCAGGACGCGATCCCGCAGGTAACTAGGCCCTGTGCCATGGAGCGCTTTGAAGGTGGTAACCAGCACCTTGAAGCGCACCCGGTAGGCCACAGGAAGCCAGTGCAGCTCGCGCAGGATGGGTGTTATATGGGAGAACCTCGATCTCCCCATAATTACCCGCGCGGCTGCATTCTGGACCAACTGCAGTCTCCGGGTGCACCTCAAGGGGAGCCCCATGTAGAGACCGTTACAGTAGTCCAGGCGAGACGTCACCAGCGCGTGAGTGACTGTGCGCAAGGCCTCCCGGTCCAAAAGGGGCCGCAATTGGCGCACCAGGCGAACCTGGTGGAACGCCCCCCTCGCCACGGCTGCCACGTGATCTTCCATAGACAGCCGGGCATCAAGGAGGACGCCCAAATTGCGCGCCCCTTCCACCGGGGCTAATTGATCATCCCCGATGGCCAGCGATGGCATATGCTGGTTGAACCGGGAAGCCGGAAGCCACAGCCACTCTGTCTTGGAGGGGTTGAGCCTGAGCCTGTTGTCATCCATCCAGACCCGTACGGCTTCCAGACACCGGGACATCACTTCAACAGCTTCGTTGGGGTGGTTTGGGGTGGAAATGTACAGCTGAGTGTCATCAGCGTACAGATGGTATCCCACCCCAAAACCACGGATGATCTCGCCCAGCGGCTTCATATATATGTTGAACAGGAGAGGCGAGAGGATCGACCCCTGTGGGACCCCACAGATAAGGGGCCTCGCGGTCGACCTCTCCTCTCCTGCCAACACACATTGCGTCCGGCCAGAGAGGTAGGAGCGGAACCATCGTAATACGGTGCCCCCGACCCCCAACCCCTCCAGACGGTGCAATAGGATACCATGGTCGATGGTATCGAAGGCCGCCGAGAGGTCTAATAGGACAAGGATGGAGGAACAACCCCCATCCTTTGCCCTCCAGAGATCATCCACCAATGCGACCAAGGCTGTCTCCGTGCTGTGACCGGGTCGGAAGCCGGACTGGCGCGGGTCTAGATAATCAGCTTCCTCCAGGTGGCGCGGAAACTGCTGAGCCACCACACTCTCAACAACCTTCGCTAAGAAAGGAAGGTTGGAGACAGGACGGTAATTTGCTAGCTCCGTTGGGTCCAGAGAAGGCTTCTTGAGCAGGGGCCTCACCACCGCCTCTTTCAAGGCGGTTGGTAAAAGGCCCTCACCCAGCGAAGCGTTCACCAGCCCCAGTAGCCAGCCTCGTGAGCCCTCCCAGGAGGCCAGTACCAACCAGGAGGGACACGGGTCCAATAAATATGTGGTGGCTCGCAGTCGCCCGCGCAACCTGTCCAAATCTTCGGTGACAACAGGGTCAAACTCCTCCAGCATGGTCTCTCAAGACTAGCCTTGGACGTCCCCACTGGAGCACTGAGGTGGGTCCATCCCCTTCGGATCCGATCGATTTTATCCTGCAGGAACTCTCCAAATTCCTCTGCCCGGCCCAGCAATGGGGGGTCCCGCTGCCCCTGTGACAAAAGGGAGCGGGTCACCCGAAACAGGGCGGCAGGGCGGTTCTCTGCGGACGCTATAAGGGTGGCACAATACTGACGTTTGGCCACTCTTATTGCCACAAGGTAAGTCCTTACATAGGCTCTTACCTGTGCTCGGTCAGATTCGGAGCGGGAGGACCTCCACTTGCTCTCTAGGCGTCTCCTAAGGCGTTTCATCGCCCTTAGCTCCCCGTTAAACCAGGGGGCCCGGGTCGATCGTGGCCGTCGGAGAGGCTGCAAAGGCGCCACCCGGTCCAAGGCACCGGCGGCCACATTATTCCACGCGGCTACCAGGTCCTCTGCCCGGGGGCGGGGCAGGTCTGCAGGAGGTGGCCCAAGCTCCGCCTGGAACCTATCTGGTTCCATCAGACGCCTGGGGCGGAACCATCTGAGATAGTCTGGTTCCGCCTCCCCGCGGTGGGGAGCAGGGCCAGGGAAGTCCAGCTGGAGAAGTGAGTGATCTGACCATGACAGGGGCGTGATGACTAAATTCCCTCTTCCCAGATCACTCGTCCACTGGTCGGAGACAAACACAAGATCCAGTATGTGGCCTCCCTCGTGCGTGGGGTCCTGAACTACTTGAGTCAGATCCATGGCTGTCATGGAAGCCATGAATTCCCGGGCTGCCCCAGATGCCTCTCCCGTCGATGGCAGGTTGAAATCCCCCATCACTAATAGCTTGGGGGTTTCAACCGCCACCTCCGCGATCCGCTCGAGGAGCCCGGGCAGGGCCTTTGATGTATGGCGGGGAGCCAGGTATACTATCAACAGGCCCAGCTGACTCCCTGGACCCCATTTCACGCCCAGAGACTCACAACCAGATATCTGCGACACAGTGAATTCTCTCGGTGCCAAATCTTCCCGGATGATTATCGCTACCCCACCACCCCTACCTTGGGCCCGTGGCTGGTGGAATACACGGTAACCTGGAGGGCACATTTCCCTGAGGGGCAACCCCCCCTCCGGGCCCAGCCAGGTTTCCGTTATTCCTGCGAGGTCCCGCTCCCCCTCTGTGATCAAGTCACTGATGAGGGGGGCCTTATTAATCACGGACCTCGCATTACATAACATCAGCCTAAGGCCCAGGCTCTGCCGATCCTGTCCACCTAGCCTGCGGGGGTTGGTACAAGCGACCGGGCGTATCCAGCGGCCCCGGTCTCCCAACCGACTGTATGTTCTTCTAGTGTCCTCGCGCCCGCCCCTCCCTACGACCGTCGAAATTGGAATTCCCCTTGTAGGAATGGTGTTTCCTCCCACCCACCCCACTCCGCTCCCCTCCGTCCTGATCCCACCTGTTGACCTGGCTATGTCCATACCCCAAGGCCAAGTAACCCTCCCCCCCTCCCTGGAACCCCTTAAAATCTTTAAAAAACATTTTACTAAAAAACCCCTAATCCCCCGCTTCCTCCACCTCTCTGGGTTAATAAACCCCTCATCGAGGTGGGCCCTCATCAGGGCAAGGGGGCATGCCTGCGAGAGGGGGGACCCTCGCAGTCGAAGAATGTCAGACCTTGAATAGATAAAAATGTTAATCAATCCATGACTATGGCTGTGGCAGGGTTTTTCTTTGCAGCAGGTCCAAGATGTAACTTGATGTAAAATAGAGCAATGAGTATTTGACAGGCAGATAAGATGGGAGAGGAAGCAGACCTCGCAATCCACAGTAATCTACAGTCCACCAGCGAGGCCCAGAGGTAGTTCTTAAGGCCCAGAGACCGAGAGGTAGTTCTTAGGTAGTTCTTAGAGTATACAGGGATCGCACCTCAGCGGAGGTGCGGGGGGTGGGGTGGGCGGGGGTGGGTAGGCGGGGTGCCAAGGCCAGCTGCTCGGCCTATTGATCTTCTGGAGGTCGCCCAAAACCTCCGGCGACCCCCTGGCTTTCTTCTACAGTCTCCACAGCTTCTCTCCAGCCCCACCGGCCCCTTAGCCAGGCTGCGGTCAGAGAGATAGATGAGAAATAGGGCGCCCGATATTCCAGCGCCATTTCTGCCGCCCCGTCGCCACCGCCGGTCGGATCCAAACGCCGCCCCCGCACAGCAGGATATAGCTCGCCTCCCACACGTTCTCCTCACCGACTCGCTATCCTCCCGGAGTCGCTCCTCCGCTGTCCCATTGTCCCTCCGCCCTGGCAGCCACACGGACCTCCTCCTTTCTGCTCTTGGTGTTTTTTCGCTGCCGCGGCTCGGCCTCTGCATTCTCTGCATTCTCGCCTCTTCGCCGTCCTCCTCCTCCTCCGCCTCCGTCCTCCTGGCTATCTGGACCCCCCCCCAGGGTCCCAGCTGTTAACAACAAGAGCCAGGGTTGCCACTTAATGATTCTAGGCCCCCCAGAATGACCAACGGGGGCCGAAAACGCCTGCTGTCCCTGCCAAAGAGCCCCATCGTTCACGGAGCTTTGGGAAGGTCCGCCATTGCCCCCTGAAGCTCCTCCTCAACTATCTTATCTAAACATCCATTTGTTCCTTTTGTTTTTGCAGAGCATTGATATCACATGAGAAAGTACTAGAGAAGGGATTTGTCCAAAACATTATCTAAATGATTTTTGGAGGAAACAAAAGAGTACATGTTTGGTGAATGTTAACTTTTATGAAATTATTCTACCAACGATAAATCATTCCTGCATAATTAGAGAAGTACACAAGGTGATTGAATTCCATAGATTAATTGACTTTTCCCAAAACCTGAAGCCAACTCCTGCCCATTCCTCTTTACAACCTGGAGTGGAATGTGTGAAATCCTTGTAATTGCTTGTAATCTATTTGTATATAGATCTATATGGTGAGATGTAATAAACCCTGTTGCTTGTAATGGTGAGATATGGGTCCAGAATCATAACACTGTTAGTGCACACTGACACCTGCAGGCTGGTAGCCAGGCTGCAGGCTATATCTTGCTAAATAATACTGCCTACTCTTCAGAAGTGTTCTGTGATGCTAGACCTTATCTCCAGAACACACAAAATTGCTGACATCATTCTGAACCTCCAAAAAACCTCCAGAAAGACAGCCAAAGTTTGGCAAGACAATATTCCTGTAATATTTCTGTAATAGAGCAGTTCTGAAATGCGGATACAATCGGTGAAAATAATAGCTTTAGACACCATTTTCTTATTGATTTTACTCTAGGAATTTTAATCTGAAAGCCATCAAGTTACACTACAGTATTTACAAATGATTAATTTTTGTTCAGCATCTCATTACGTCTTTGTTTGTTGTTCTTTGTGTTTCCAAATACTTCTGCTTCAACTCCCCCCCCTAACCCCCAAATCTATGACTGAATAAAAATATTTAGGTCAAATGGTTAATATCAAGAATAAAATATTAATCTAAAATAAAAATTAATTTTCAGATTTTTCATAAATAATTACAAAAAGAACATTTTTTTTAAAAAAAAATATTCTTTTCACCATACTCTTCCACAAATCACATACCCAATCCCATCGCTCAGAAACAAAGCCAACTCTATGGTTAAAAATAAATGGAAAAATACTGTATGTGCGAAAAGTGTAGTACTTCATTCCTCCACAATACATTACATTTTTTTTTATTATGGTACAAAGAATGTACCTCGGGGAAATAACAAAGAAATTTAAATAATTTTAAAATGCCAAATATGTATAAGGAGTTCAAAAATAATATTTTAATTTACAAATATTATATTAGATATTTTCTCTTTTCTTGAATATGCATTTTTCAATAATCCCCATTTTTTTCCTTTGAAAAGCAACTATAATGAATGGATTTGGTATTTCTATTTCATATTTTCCCAGTTAAATATCCCAGGTAAATTAAACATCTCATTTATCATATTAAACTATTATAAAATATAATGATCAAAATTGCACTAAAATTATAAATATAAAATTACAAAGTTAATAATATAGATAAGAGAGACATCACACACAGCAGAAGCTTTGATCAGAAAGAAAGTTTTACGCAAGGTTTTCATTGTATGTAAAGAAAAGAGCAGACATATATTCACTGCATTTTAATTATGAACCTCCATGAAGCTAAATCCCCAATGAGATCTTCCCAACTTCATGCTGCTAATGATCAATGTTCCCTCTAATTTTTTTTCAATCTGAGCAGAAAAGTATAGTGTTTGAGCGGCACATTTTCATGCCTGAGCACCTGAATTTTTTTCACAGATGTCACCTAAGACAACAACGAAATCAGTATTATTTGAAACTCAAAGTTATGTTTCTTCAAGGTACCCACTTAATTCAAATAATATCAGTATCACTTAACAACGCTCCTGCTTAGCAACCAAAATGTTGGCTCAGAAACTCTGGCATTTGAAGCACGCAAGTCTTAAAGCTGTCAAGTTACAAGACCCTTGTACCCCTAATCCTTTAGGGAAAAAAACCCCAGGGGTCTTCAAACTTGACAGCTTTTAAGACTTGTGGACTTCAATTCCCAGAATCCTCCTCCAGTCCTGTTGGCTCAGGAACTATGGCATTTGAAGTGTGCAAGTCTCAAAGCTGTTAAGTTACAAGACCTTTGCACCCCTAACCCTTTAGGGAAAAAACACCCCAGGGGTCTTCAAAGCTGACAGCTTTAAGACTTGTGGACTTCAACTCCCAGAATTCCTCCTCCAGTCCTGTTGGCTCAGGAACTCTGGCATTTGAAACATGGAAGTCTTAATGCTGTCAAGTTACAAGACCCTTCCACCCCTAGAAAAAAAACGCAGAGGTCTTCAAACCTGACAGCTTTAAGACTTGTGGACTTCAACTCCCAGAATTCCTCCAGTCATCATCTGCGTGGATCTGCTCCATCTTTGCTTTCTTCATTTTGGGCAGGGCTACTGCTGAAGATGCCTACGAGTTGCCACCAGAATAACTGCTGCTACCTCCTCCTCCTCCAACAGCACCACCAGATTTGCAGCTGAGCTCAGTGCCACGTTAGCCCTGCCCCCTCAGCCTCCTCCGTGCTTTTGAGGAGCCATGAGGCTTTTTTTTCCCCTGCTCCCACCCCCCCACCTTCCTACTGGCTCCCGCAGCCTCATGGCTCCTCAAAAGCACGGGAGAGGAGGAGGGGGCAGGGCTAACACGGCGCTGAGCTCAGGTGCTCCGAGCGGAGGGGAGGTGGCACTGCCACGCGTGGGGATGCCGGCTGGAGCTTTGTTGGTTTGAAGTTAGTCGCAGCGCCGGGCGCCAAATCTGGCAGTGCTGTTAGAGGAGGAGGAGGAGGTGGCAGCAGTTCTTCTGGTTGCGGCGGGGGCTTTGGGGCTTCACAGCTACCCTCAGTCGCCCCGTGCTCCTCAAAGCAAGTCCGGGGAAGTCCTTTGCAGGCGGCCCATTCTAGCTGCCTGCAAAGGACCTCCCCAGCTTCCGGAGCCTGTGGCAATAGAAATCACTGCGCGGCAGTTGAAAACTGCTGCGCGGTGTTTTCTTGCCACCTGCGCGGCCGCGCAGCTGCGCACCTTAGAGGAAACATTGCTAATGATGACATTTTGACTAATTTTCACAATTCTCTACATCAGATAGATAGATAGATAGATAGATAGATAGATAGATAGATAGATAGATAGATAGATAGATAGATAGATAGATAGATAGATAGATAGATAGATAGATAGATAGATGATAGATAGATAGTTATGGTTTTCCAGCAGTTTTTGTTGTTAAGGAATTCAGTAGCTTCAAGGAAAGTCTGACTACCTCCCTACCAAATTCATGTTTATTTAAACATGTATTTAATATGTATTTGTGACTTGTCAGTTGAATATTTTTCTATTGTTGCACCCTCTATTGCTTTAGATGTTGATAAAAAAAATATATTACTGGCTCAATTTTTAGTAGTTATGAATGAACATAAGAAGAAGATTGGAGCCATGCAAATTTAGCAACCATTTCTGAGTCTCTGGAAATGGGTTTGTATGGCTGTGGCATGCTGAAGTTATTACACTGAATATATAATATATATAAGAAAACTAGACTATTATCAAGTTATAGGCCTCTAATCTAAAATTATTAAACCAAACTGGAAGGGACATTCAATTCCATGTGTTAATAAGTATCATTTTATAGTGAATTATACCTTCCTAATATTCTCTAATGGCTACTTTCCATTTTCTTCTTTCTGAAATGCTGTAATGGTGAAACAAGGGTTAATTTTTATATGAATGGAAAAGAGAAGCTGCTATAAATCAAACCAGAGAATTATCAGGTAATTTTCTCTTCCTTCTGAAGTCTACTATATGAGCGCAAACTAAATTATTGCAATATGGCTCATAACAATGTTAAAATAGTCCCTCCCTTCCCCAAAAGGAGGAGTCAGCCTGCTTGACAAGACAGATATAGATGCCTTTTACAAAAAGAACAATGTTCTACAGAAGTACCAAATGTTTTGGGGGGGAAAGAGGAAAGGAAACTTGGCATGCTTGGTGAGCTTGTAATGTCAGATAATTCTTATAAAAATAAATAAGAGAAGATGAAGAGGACAAAGAGGAAAGGGGTATCTTGGAATTTGAAGGAATCTGAGTAGAGCATCCATATTGTAACATTTTGTTAAAGGCCTCCCCTTTATATATTTTACTGTTCATGTTATCATAATGGTACACATTGAGGTTGCTCCCAATTTCATCTCTAAACCATCCTGGGCCATAAACTCACTAATGAATCCATATCAAATAGAAAGCCAGATCAACCCTTTAGACATAGATTTTAGGCCATTATAGCATTGTGTCTAAGGTGTTGATCTTGCAGATGCTTCATTACCAAACTAGGTAACATTATGAGTCCAGGTCTGCAAGAAAACAACCAAGCTCTAAGAGCATCAAGGACGCAACACTTCAACCTTGAGCTTCAAATATTATCCTTTGTAGCAGCCTCGCATGCCCTGACAAATGGCTCCATGTGCCACCTGTGGCACACGTGCCATAGGTTTGCCATCCCGGCTCTATAGATTGCAAACTGTTAAAATTCTTTCCTAGTCAGGATCCTTATCTTTCTATTCTCTGTTTGGTAGAAAAAGAAAGAAATATTTTTTACAGCTGAGGTTATGTTTCTTCCAGTTAAGCTGTGGTTCCTTTTTTAGTAATTTATTTATGTAATAGCCTATATGAGGATCCTTTAGAATTCCCATCACTTGAAATGTTTAAGTTACAGTTGGCAAAAGATTGGAAGAACATCCTGGAAGGGGTGGGGGAAAACCTGTGAAATGTCAAAAAGCCAGATATAAAGGCCTATTAGTGCTCCTTTCCCTGACATTCCTATTATGGAGTGGCAGAACTATTCTTCTAACATAAAGTGTCGCAGATCTTTCTCAAAGGATAAAGTCATATTAGCTTGAAGCAATTTGGCCTTTTCCTATGTTTCACAGAAAAGTAGTTAACTGGAGATAAATCAAACATTGCCAACATTTGCCCATTTCAAGTCATCCTTGCTATTCTCAAATATATAAAAAATACTGCTAATCACATTCATTTTATCATCCTACCTCCCACACAATTATAAGTGCATCAGGAGAAGGAGGAAGAGGAGGCAGAGGATGGGCTTGCTGGGCATCACACTTTGGTCACTAAATGTCTGTGGAGATTTGAAAGCACCTTCGGGATTTTGCTCACTATTTCTTTTCTGTTCTGTCCCTTTTACAGTAACTGTACAAGGGACAGGCCAGGAAGTAAGTAAATAAGCTTTCATTTATAGAAAGTAATTACCATAAATTCTCATAGCATCAGAGGAAAGCTATGAAAAAGGAACCATCACTATTCATGGCGACCCTCTTCTATAATGAACAAGCCTCATTGGATATTGTATTTGTCTTTATTTAGTTTCATTCTGCTATGTTCCGTTTTAGTATAATTTCTCTAACATATTCTCAGATATTTCACATGAGTCCCTCAACATTTGGTAGAGGAAGTATATGCTGCTACTATGTTAACGATAGTGGGATTGCTTTGTTTTTTTTTAAAAAAAAAATCTTGCTTGTAAATAATGGTAGTATAAAGCCATTCAGATTCATCAGCAATTGAAGCTGCACAAACATATGTAGAAATGTGGTCATTTAAAACCCTTGTGCCCAACTTCCTTCATGTTACTGCCTATTGTTTCATAGTGTCTTCCAGATTCTTGTTGCTTCATTGGTTTCTACCTGCATCAATGGGGCTTAACAACTGTGGGGAGTCATTATTTCCCTTTATTCTGAATGTGTACCCAAGGAAAGCATCAAACATCTAGAAACATCTTCAACAGGGAGGCTCTGGAATCTATTCTGTAACTAAACCTTTGCTTAACAGCCTTTATGTCACATTCCTTTATGTTTTTGTCCTTTCTGCCTGGCTGAATTCTATCTTTTGGAAGGTTTTCTTTCTACGGGTGTCCCTTTGCTCGTGCTTCCTTTGTCTGACCAAGAATTCTTCATCTTCCTTGATGAGCTGGAGGGCAGACAGGTTAGCCTCAAGCAGCATGTATAATTCTTACTGTATTCAGGGAAGAAGAAGAAAAATGGTATATCCCCCTCAAGGAATAAGGAGCAAAAAAGGTCTTATCTTCTCCTGCCCCATTCTTGTTTGATGTCCCTGTTTACTGGCTGAGAAATTTTGTTACTTAGGGTTAGGATTGTCTGTCCATCTCAAACTCTTTTTCCCACTAGATTCTCCAACCATAAAATCCTGGGGTGGTTTTTTTTAAATTTCTGACCTTATTTGAATATGCTGTTTGAAAGACAAGATACATGTTCAATTATAGCCACTTTAGTCAATAATTCTAGCACTGGATGGTTATTTGTTCTGAGGTTCCTCCTGCCTCTACAGCCTCAAGGAAATTTCATTTGGTATGATGTCCAGGATCAAACATGGGCCTCACTCTATTCTTTGCAGTATACAAATATTCCTTTCCCATTTTATTAAATGGTCTGAGAATTGAGGGACTATCTGAGCCCCCAAATTCCTCATCACAAGACCCTGGTGAGATGATATAGCCATTGTTTGCAGAATCATCTCTCATCCACTGTAGGGAACCATAAAAAGACCTTAGAGAAAGAATGTTACAATTGTAACAATGTTACAATTAGCAAAACATTTCTTCAGCCAGCAAAGATAGCATAACATTAAGAAAAATATTTAAACTGGATGTTCATTCCAAGCTGTCCCTCTTTTCCCTCTTAGTTACATGACCCAGAGCAAATTACATATAGCCAGATCTGTGCTTCAGTAAACACACATAGATGCAACATGAAGGGAAGGAAGAAATGAACATATACACTTGATTCAACATGTGATTTTACATAAAAAAAAAAAAACAAGTATAGATGCTTCCTATTGTCACTACTCATAAAGCGGCTTGTCAGACCTAGCTCATGAATGATGTGAAACAATCCAACCAAAGTTCAGTTCTTGCCAGACTAAACCTATATAACCCTAACCGTAATGGATATATCTTCGGAGTTTCTAAGGAATGGCTATCCTAAATCTCTTCCTCTTTCTCTGATCCAGTTCTGGTATGCATTATCTCTTGTTTCAACTTCCTCTTTGGAATATGCTCTGTCTTCTTGGGAACCTGCTGTGTTACTGCAGTCCACTATAGAAGTAGAAAGAATTCCAGAGGTGTTGCTGGCAATGCTTTCCTTATGTTGGATTCTCCATGATTTCTGTGCATATAGCAAAAAGTGTGACATATGAAATTCAGTCATCAACAGGTTTTATCTATCATCTGTCTGTCTGTCTGTCTGTCTGTCTGTCTGTCTGTCTGTCTGTCTGTCTGTCTGTCTGTCCGTCCGTCCGTCTGTCCATCCGTCCATCCATCCATCCATCCATCCATCCATCCATCCATCCATCCATCCATCCATCCATCTATCTATCTATCAAATTTCTATACCAATCATCTTACCTATGTGATTTTGGATGTTTTACAAATTAAAATAATACAAAGTTTAAAAACAGAATAAAAACATAGTTTTTTTAAAAAAAAGTTTAAAAAGGTGAAGAAAGCACCCTCAAGCTGTCAACCTTCCCCAGCTTTGCATGTCACTCTTGGACTCCCATGCCAGTTGGCAGAGTCAAGTTTTCATGTCTTCCAGAAAGCCAGAAGAGTGGGTTCCATTTCACCATCTCTGGTACTACAACAAGTACTACAGGGTGGAAGCAATGGCAAAGAAGGCTCTCTATCTCCCTGCCAGTCAAAATATATGGGATTTTGTATCCAATACACACTACCAAAGGCATAGAATTGGACATATGGATCAGCTGAAAAGTGATCTGGGTTGCTCAGACCTATGGCTGACCTATGGCTAAAAGAGAAAAATATCCCACTTTGTTGGGTATCACTATTTTCCCCAATAATACTTAATTTACAGATCTTTCCTTCTTGTATACATTTCTGTGTGTAGTTATTTCTAATATTTTCCCCAAACCAATCTTCTCCAATGCATGCTTTTTATTTTCATTTCTGAACTTTGAAGGTAGATGTTAGACACTGTGAGGTGTGGCTCATTTTGGTGGGTCATGCCATTTCAGCAGAAGAGAAATCCATGACAAACTTTTCTCATATATGAAGCTACAACCAAAGAAATGGAGAATATTTTTCCTGGCACAGGTTTTAAGCAAAGAGGCCATAATTCATACAGAGTGTATATTTTTATAAGAGATTCAGTAGGAGGTATTTGCTTCTGTCCCATTCTTCGTGTGGTTAGAAAAAACAATCTCAACATTAATTCTTCCAAGTTAGGTATATTAATTACTTAGATCAATGGCATCTCTATATATAAAAAGCCAGAAGGCATATGGAAATGGCAAAAAGGAGAGATAGCCTTCAAATGCTAATAAAAGATTTAACTCTAAAACTAATGCTTTTCACATTCCTACTACCATCACCACCTCTCACTCACAATCATATAAGACAAACAGATACAGCGATATTTTTTTCAAAAACTACATCTAAAACACTCCAATAATTTTATGTAACCCTGTTTCAAATAACTCTGTAGCATAGAAGGCATTTTTCTGCATGAAAAAATAGATTAAACAAAATATTTTGGAACTTTATCTCCCTTTCCTGGAAACTATGGCAACCTTAGTGGTTCCCATGTGGTTCCCCCCCCCCAAATTACAGACTATGCACGAGATTGAATCTTATATTTCTTTTGTCCCTGATCTTTATTGTTTTGCAAACCACAGTCATACTGAACTTGCAAACAGAAGCCAAAAATTAGGAGAAGGGGGGGCAGGGGTAAGGGAGATGAAGAATAACAGATTAACAGAGTTGGGAGGGACCTGGATGATCTTCTAGTCCAACCCCTACTCAAGCAGGAGACTCTATACCACTTCAAGCAAATGGTTGTCAATCTCTTTTTAAAAATGTTTAGGGATGGAGCACCCACAACTTCTAAAGGCAAACCTTCAAAAGCTCATTATTTATCACATGAATAGATCTTTCCATATTACAATCCAATGAGATAGTTTAGAGCCAATGATAAATAGTGGCCCAAGGTTATCTACTGAGCTTCATGACTGAACACTCACCATGGGTTATTTTCTCCCTCGTCCTTGCTTTCATATGATTCAGGTGACTGGTTGTCGCTGCCTGGGATTCCATCTCTTTCGCCTGAGGGGAAAGGGGCCTTTGCAGCCTGGAGGGCTTTCCCGGATGTGTTGGTGGTCTGTTTGGACCCTTGTTCTGTTCATGCCCTGGGCGGTGGGTCTGGCCTTGGTTTTGGGGCTGGGGTTGGGCATGCAGCTACCATGTGGCCCATCCCCCCCCCCCATCTGTAGCATTTCAGCGGACTTTGAGGGAGGGCTGGTCTCAGAGTGTGCTGTGGTGCTGTGGTTCACTGCCGGCTGGGTGGTCTCAGGTCAGGTTGACGTCTCTCTTGTGTGTCCAGTTGCTTTGTCATGTCGTTGGTGCGCAGCCCGCTGTCGACTTTTGTTGCTACTCGGAACCACTCAGAGAGTTGATTTGGGATGTCGCAGTATGCAGTTACCTGGGCAATTTGCTTGTCCAGGCTTGTTCTGAAAAAACAGAGCAGCTGCTCTGGTAAAGGGGGTAGCCTTCCTACGACCCTCCTAAATTCACGGATGTTCTCTTTGATGGGGCGGCCTCTCTGCTTTAGGTTGCTGAGCTCCTCTTCCACATATGAGTCCTCCTCCACTTCCTCAAATCTGGCCTCTAGCAGTTGCAGGAAGTCATCTATGTCTTGCAGTTGGGGGGCTCTCCTCTTGTGGAGGGCGGCTAGCCATTCCCTTGCTTCTCCCTCTAGACTGTGTGATGGTATTCACCATGGCTTTGGGGGATGGGTAGAGGTGCCCATAGCATTCTAGGTGGATATCAGCTGAATCAAGGAATAGGGCTAACTGGTCTGAGTCTCCGTCAAACTTTCCCCTGAATTGGGGTGGGTCATTCAGCCAATCCCCCAGCCTCCTGTCGACCTTGGTATGCTTGGTCAGCTCCTTCACCCCTAGTTTGGAGAGAGGGAGGGGGTTGCCTGCTCTTGGTAGCCTACCTGCTGCATGGGAGAGGCACTGGTTGCCATTCTGGGCTCCTTCTCCTTCTATTGGGAGGGGAGGGGGCTGCGCTCCAGTCTGCATCTGTTCCCTTCAACAAGATCAGATGTCCCTCCCCTCTCTTTTGGGAGGCATGATGGGCCCTCATCATGAAAGGTGGCTCGGTAAAAATCCTCCCTCTGTTGCTCTTTTGCACTCCCTCGGGATTCCATCTGGGGCTTTGGGAGCCTGGCTTGTTTCCTGTCCCCCCTTGCCAGCTGGCTTGAGGGACTAGGGCAAGGGAATTTCCACCAGTATTTATCTTCTCTTGCTTCTGCTTGTGAGAAAGGCATCCCTATTTGGCTTTGCCACATACTTCCAGCTGCAATCAATCTCCTGCTGCCTGACTTTCCCTCCAAGCAATCCAAACATTGGGGGGGGGGGAGTACTCCAAGAGCCCAGCTTCAGGAAACCCAGAAAAAATATTTTAAAAGTCAGTTTCAGCTATCTGTGAAGTTTCCAAGAGTTGCCCTAATTAATTTACGAGCCCCGAGACAAGGTTAAAAAAAAAACCCATTCATTTATTAGGACTAACACCTTGGCACGGACTTCTGTGTAGCTGAAACTAAATCACACTTAATGGCATCTGACCTTTATCCCTGTGCCCCCTCCCCTCTGGCTAAGGTCATCAATCACATTCTCCAACAGGACGTTATGGCAGGGTTCTGGACATTCACATCCCAGTACAGAAATATGAGACTTTTACTCTGGCCAAAAGTATGCATAGCAATTCCCCCCCTTCTCAAGTTGATAGTAGTCATGAAAATGCCTTAGGTGTTGACATCAAGCACCTGGAATATAGTCCCTTAGACAATCTGAAGCTTGGAATGCCATCACAGAATCACTCTAAAAATAATAGGAAAACCACTAACTATATGAAGAATAGTTTTACCAAATGCAATTAGTTTGATTTTTTTTTTAAAAAAAAAAAACAAGTTGAAATTAGATTAAGTCAAAAGTCAATTTTGCTCTGGTCTGGAAAAAAATTCTGCATTTCTGCAATAGCCATTATACCATACTCAGTGTTTTCATTAAATATTTCCACAGGGTTTTTTTATGGTATCAGAAGGTAAAAGAGAGATACATACCTAAAAGAACACAAAAATAGCTAGGGTGGGACAATTATTATCAGCTAAAGGGGACAAGGAAAAGGCTAACCCTTGACAAGGAGTTTTCCATTCTAGTCCGAAATAGACATAAGTATGCATGTGAACACACATTCAGCACATACAGAGAGAATAAATTACCTAGGAATAAGCATCAGTTATGCTTTGACCTTGAATTTACATGATGGATTAATTAAACAAATTGGTGTAATAGAGTTGCTATGATCTTGTTAACTACTGAGACCCTCTTAAATGCTTGTTTCAGATGGTAGGTTTCGAACTTCAGCTGGACCTTTATCTTGGCATGTGGCACTTCTGAATTACTGAGTGAATCATTTTGGGTACCATTCTAATTAGCTAATCAAGTCTATAATAGCTCTCAAGAATTTATGAATTCAGCACAGAACACAGCCCAACTTTAGCAAAACAAATTATGCCAAGGGGATGGATGATGAAGAATCTTTGAATGTTGTTTGCAGCAATGCAAGCCACAGCTAATCAAAGTTGGTAATTAAGTGGAAAACCCACATTATTTAAGTCTAGGGGCAGTCTTGTGCATCTGAAGCAAATAGGTTTGTGTGAAATGCTGTCATTATTTCTCACTATGGAACAATTAAGGAACCATTTAATGACAAACCAAGAATTATTAGACCATCTTTTCCACTGACCTTTATGTGACTTTGTCTGTTTTGTCTAGACCTTAAATATGTTTTTTTCTAAGTTTCCACTTGCTTCCATTGTAATAATATTTGCTTTTGTCTGAATTCTATTTCATATAAACCCTGAATTAAAATGGAAGAAAATGAAATTCTCTTATTCTTTTTTTAAAATATCCTATTATGCCAAGAAACCTAGGCTGAAAGACAATAGCTAGCACTGCTGCCTAATGAGATTCATGGCTGATTGGCAAAATGAAAATGGATTCCTGCAATTCTGACCAACATTCTGAAATCCAATAGTAGCCATGGACAGTGCTACCCTGCAGCAATGCAACCCAGTGAGGAAGGTTGCCTGCAACATATGTTGATTGTCTTCTCAATTCTGTGAAATACCATGTTGATAGTCATAATGCCTTCTTTTCCATCATCTTCTCTAGTTTACTAATCCTACATAACAGTGATGTGCGGTGAGGTTTATGGCTGGTGAGGCACTGACACAGTGGTGGGTTTCAAATATTTTTAGACTTGTGGACTTCAATACCAGAATTCCACAGCCAGGCATGCTCAGTTCCAATTTAAAATGACAGCATTTGTTCAATGTAAAATTAGGAGGAAAAGAGAAATATTCCAACTTTCCTACTTGGAAAGTAGTGAAGAGGCAAGATTTCAGTAGGCAGCTAAAAAAAATTCTGGGGACAATGGTTACCAAACTGTGGTTACCATCAGGCCAATTCATAAGCCACCAGATGGCATAAGCATCTCTTGTTATGTGGAATTGGATGTCCCCTGATGAGTTCAGAACTCAAGAGATCAATAATAGTAAAGATGATCTGGCTTAGTAAGCTAATTGGAAGTCAAAGCAGTTGTTTAAACAAAGATGTGACACAGAAGTAGACACTTCTGGCACAAAGGTGACTCTCATCTCCAATGATAATGAGAACTCTAAAACTTTTGTTCTTTCCGAAGGTCAACTAGTGTTTAGTCATGAAGTTAAACATGGAAAATACATGTTCAATATTACAAGACAAGTTAGAAAGATGTGCACATGGACTAGAAAACAAACGAAAGTATACAAATATCATTAAGAGAGTAAAAGAATTGAAATGGAAATGGGCTGGTCACATAGCAAGAGGAACTGAAGGCAGGTGGACCAAAGCAGTCATAGAATGGATCCCACTTGATAAAAAAACACTCACAAAAGAGACCTGAAACAAGATGGATTGACCACATCAGCAAGGATTGTGGGCCCAATTGGTGAAAGAAAGTTCAGGACTGAATTGGTTGGAAATATGCAGAAGAGGCCTTCATCCTGCAGTGGATAGACAATGGCTAAAATGATGATGATGATGATGATGATGATGATGATGATGATGATGATGATGATGATGATGATAACGATGATGATGATGATAACGATGAAGACTTACATGTCTCTCTTTAAATTGCTTACTATTTTATTTCAAATACAGAGACAGGCAGAGACAGAGAGGAGAGAGAGAGATTATTCTACAGGTGTAGTTTCATTTTTAGACTACTTTAGGGAGCAGGAAAAGTTACATTAATGAGCTCTACTTTAAATATTTTGCTGCTCTTCTGGTTTATTTTTGCTAAATTAGACACCCACAAATCTCCAAGAGGGACTTATAAATGAAGGACCAAAACAAAACAGATTGCACTGAACTCATTGTGCATGTTCAACATTTCTCTGGAAATCATGTAGAAGAAATAAATTTTACCCTTGGTCAATGCATTGTGTCCATGATTAGTTTATTTCACCCATGGGAATCCTGCATTCTTAAGATGCCATTACCATCCTTTTTCCAAATTTAGATCTGTTTTTTTTTAAAGTAAACATCTGACTGCTGCCTATATAAAGAATGTGCAAGGGGTTTAACACATTTTAAACATTGTGATTGTGGCAGGGGAGAGAGAAACACATAAATAGAGAAAAATAGACCCTTTGGAGTCATTTGCTCTGAAGCACACAAAATGTTACATTAGAATGTTACAATTGTTTTCCATTATAGGATCTCTATGAAGATAAAGATAAAGGTTTCGCCTGTCCAGTCATGTCTGACTCAAGGGGATGGTGCTCATCTCAGTTTCTTAGCCAAGTGAACGAGATTGTTGGAAGATGCTTCCATGGTCATGTGGCTGGCATGACTATATACGCCAAAGTCTTTCTTGCTTGAGCCCCCCTCCTCTTCCTCCAATTTATGGAGTACAATTTATGGCCACAAAAGTTCTACTCACATTGCTGATGATAAAGTACATAGGGATACCAAATTGCTTGTGTATGTCTCTCAACTTTGCATCAGCTATCCTAAGTCCCTTGTACTTGTGCTACACTGTGCTGACCCATTCCACACCCTATAGCAGCCATCCCAAGATTTGTTGTGTTTGCCCAATTTAACTCCTCAGGCATCCTTGTGCACATTGCAGAGGCCATCCCAAAAACTACACCATACTAATGCCACACTAGCCCTTCATGCTCCTACCATACTCTGCCACACCCTGTAACAGGCAATCCTGCTGCATTTATGCCATGTTTCAGCAGCCTCTCTCACACATTCTTGCACCTGTTATCTGTCACTTACCTGACCTTCCACCTGCTTGTTAGCCACCTGGGTCCTGCAACCTCCTGCCAGTTGATCCTCTGACTTTGGTTATTGGATGCTGCCAGGAAGTTCTGAGAATTTCCTTGCTTAATGATTTGTGATCTTCACTTAATGATGGCAATGGGGAGTGCCAGAATTTCTGCCACTAAGTAAAGAAGTCATGTGACATCACACTTTATGAGCATCTAATTTTGCAATGTAAATTCTGTTCCCAATTACTGTCTAAAAACCATGTACACAGAGTTAACTCCAGTATTATTTGTCTGGCTGCTTTGAGTATCTATACCTTAGAAGTTAGCACTTAGACTTATTGTTGTGGCACAGCAGCGGCCGGCTGAGCTATTCGTGGATTCTGACAGAGATGACCATTATGGGACTGCTCTGGAGGATGAGGAAAACTCTGGAGGGTGTTTGGAGTCAGAGCAGGGACTAGAGAGGCCTGTTGGCCACCAGGCGGCATCTGTGTCAGGGAGCAGTGAGGAGGAAAAGAGGGAGGTTGTCCCTGATGTGTATGTGCTTAGAGCTGAGAGGAGAAGGGAGCAGCTGTGGAGAAGAAGTCATCGAAGGAAATAGGGACAGCTGGCTACTGTTGTGGCCCCTCCCAAAGAGTTTATAGGTGGAGCGACGGGAGGGGAATCTTTGCAGGAAACAACAGTCCATTTTACTAGCTGTTGAGAAAACATTCCGTAAGTCTAATCTTGGTTTCTTGAAGATAGTGTTCTAGGCTCCTAGCCAAGGGATGGTCTTATCTCTGTAATTAGTCGTGGCAGACAGCCAAGCCTGTGTCTGCATATTCATTAAAATCATGGGACAGAACACTTATATATCATTTCATATTGTTTTACAGCCATCACTAAGCATACAGAGTCAGCATATTGCCCCTCAGCAATCTGGGTTCTCATTTTACCAACCCCGGAAGGATGAAAGCTGAGTCAACCTTGAGCCAGTGAGAATCAAATTCTTAGTAGTCAGCAGAATTAGCCTGCAATGCTGCATTCCAACCCGCTGCACCACCACGTCTCTTAAGAACACTTATTGGTTCACCTGAATCAGTTCATGACTTTGATGCCAGGGCTATATACTGTACATAGTAGAATGAAAACATATCCTCTTTGAGCTATGAAGTTCTTTGGATAACCTTGGATTCTTCTCTAGATTAATCTATTTGAGAGTATAAAATGCAAGGAGAAGTTCTTTCGTAGTGGAAAAATATATTATAAATATGTGGTTGTTACACATAATATGGCTCCAAATGTTTAACAGATGCACTTTCAAGAAGATACTAGCACAATTAATATCTAAATTGTTGGCATAATCCAAGGCCAGGAAATGATGGAACTTACAGACCTTGATAATTATAGCTTCAAACAACCCTCAGCAATATGTTCAATAATGAGAAATGTTGGGAGTTGTAATTCAGTAATAGAGAGTCAGAGGGTCCCCATTCCTGATGTAACAAGTCACAAACTAGACTAAATTTTGTTCCATTTGGAATACAACTTAAATTTAGGGGAAAGGGCAAAATATTTTTGGAAGTCTTGAGAGCCATTAAAAAAACCAGATACATGCAGTTCTTGAGAGAAAAATGTTTCTTTCAGATATCACTAAACAAATTATTTGATCAATTTCTGTTCAGATGTCTTCTGAAATGAAACTTGATAGCAACGCATAAGATGACTGGAAAGACGTCTGTTAGTTTTTCCAATAATATTTTGAGCCCTTTCAAAATTCCTGCAAATGTATTCTAAAGCAGATTTCACAGATTTTACTTTGACAAACATTTCATAAATGTAATTACTACAAAGCACTACTTATTCAAATAAAAGACAAAAGCTTATGTATGTATTATTAGCAAGAATACTCAAGAAATTCCACAAACTTTCTATTTGTAAAATTATGCCATTCTTATAAATATAATGCAACTAACTATACATACTAAATATCCATAAAGAGTCTGTTTAAATCTGGTAATAATTTCAAAGCTATTTTGTTTTCGTAATAGCATTTATGTCTTGTTGACTAGCAATGTAATGTCAATAGCTTTAATTAACTTTAGAAGAAAACAAATTCCTGGAAATCATTTATATGAAAATATAATGTGATAGAGAGAATAGTTCTATAATGATCTTCAGAAAACTAAAATATATTTACATTTTCCAGTTAATAAAAGCTTGTCCTTTTAAATGCAACATACAGCAAAAAGAAAACAGAAATTAGAATTATTTGGAACTTTTAATAATATTGTCATTTATTGTTCAATATAAAATACATGACAAAACAAAAAAGTAATCCATCAATTCTACTCATTGTCTCCTAATGCCAAAATTTTTGACAAAAAGACAAATGCATTTAGGCATAATGCAGCCAGATTTGTCCTATTTCTTCCTAATCATTTTCAAACCAACCTTGACATTTTAATAAGAAAAAGAGAAATCAAAATGTAGGATGCAGGAAAAGCCAAACAAAATGCAATTAAAGAGGTATTGTTAGCAAGTGAAACTAAAGCAATATACATTCAGAGCCTATTTAAAACCACGCAATACAATTTGATGTCCAAATTATAACAGCCCCATTCATGTTTCAAAGATAGTTTTGATTAATGACAGAATGTGGCTATTTTTATTATGATTTACAGAAAAATGACAAATAACTAGACTTTGTGTAATGCAATTCCACCTATGCCTGAGCTGAGAAAAAATGTTTTGTTGTAAAAAAACCAAATCCAAACTATCACATATGGGATTTAGGGGGCTTGAAATTTCCTGCAAAATTACCTGAGTAGTTGCAACTTCAACATCAATTTCTGTTTTAGAATTAGCCTCTATCTTAAAAACAAGAAATTGCCAGTAGCTATTTCTAATCTGTTTGCTTGACAGTATGAACAAGACAAATGCCTATATAGGAGGGAAATCTGATTGACTATAACTGCATCACTGTTTCTAAGACAAAGCTTATCAAACTGAGACCAGATACACTCTGTACTTCCTGGTAGATTTGTCTGAATATGAAAACAGGAATGCAGGGAATGTAAACAAACTCCTGTCATTAATGGACACTATAAGGACCAAAAATAAGATATATCTATATGTGATAGGGTGGCATTGCAAGAAACTAGGAAGAGAGGAGAATCCGATGGGATCTAAATTCTGAATTATCATTTGTGTTTGCTCAGAAACCTAAATGATTTCTCTTTTTGGATCATGATATTGCTCTCATAGTCATCTTGTCTCTGTGTAAACCTGGTAGTTCTGTTCTCTGCATCCAGCCATGAGCACTTAGCAATAGCACTTAGACTTACATATTGCTTCATAGTGCTTTACAGCCCTCTCTAATTGGTTTACAGAGTCAGCATATTGTCCCCAACAATCTGGCTCCTCATTTTACCAACCTTGGAAGGACAGAAGGCTGAGTCAACCTTGAGCCAGCCAGGATCGAATTCCTGACAGTTGGCAGAATTAGCCTAACCACTGCACCACCACGGCTCATGATGGTTTGTATATCAGAATTTGTCACTCAATAGTTTGTGTAAATCACACCAGTTTCTATTTTATTCAATAGTTTAAAACAAAACAAAACCATGGCTTGTCACAATGTGTGAATGCAGTCTAAGGATAGCTATCAGGCCACAAACAGTTCTGAACTTGCAACTGATCTCAGCTGCAAAAACGGTGTTGACACATCATATTCTTGAAAGCTTCGTTTAAAAAAAAAGATCAAGGAATAGGTGAAATACAATATCTTCACTCTATAATTTGTCTTTGTAATAACATTGCATAAATGGTATTCAGCCAATAACTTTACACGTGGGGACATGTATTCTGCAAATGAGACCTGTTCCATAAATAACATCCCCCACCACAAACTTAAAATATACACTTAGTTCTGTTTTGTACAAGCCCATTGTAAATGGCTTAATTTATGTTACATAATCATCTTTCAAATGCAGATGCGGTTTTCTAAAATCACAGCTGCATTTATTCCATTGCAACTGGAATAGTAAAAAGTTATGGATTCAATTTCACTTTGATTTCCTTTCCTTCTCTTTCTATCCCATTTGTACACATTTGAAAGTAAAAAAAAATGTCCTAAATTTGCTCCAAAAATTGAGTTCTTCCAATTGACCTATAAGGTACTTTCATCAGAATCTTTTATCTTCATCAGGATCTTTTATTTTCATATCTTTTGACCATCCTGTTCTTCAAAACCACTGATTGATTATAGGCCATCAAGTTTGTCTCAACTCTTAGACCTAATCATTTTCTACAAGATGATCTGGCCCTAATTTGCTCTTGTTAAGTGCATCTTTACCATTGTAAGTGTGTTTGTTCATCTTCCTTCTAGTCCTCTTATTCTCTTTTGTTCCATCTTTCTCAGCATTACTGCCTTCTCAAGACCACTAGTCAAATCAAATCCACTACAAAGACATATCATGCAAACAAAAGAATGGGAGAACATCAAATTTTCAAACTGTAGCTCAAAAAATATTTCTTGGTACTTGGAATGAATATGTATATAGAAGGACTAGGGGAGACATGATAGCAGTGTTCCAATATCTCAGGGGTTGCCACAAAGAAGAGGGAGTCAAACTATTTTCCAAGGCACCTGAGGGTAGAACAAGAAGCAATGGGTGGAAACTAATCAAAGAAAGAAGCAACTTAGAACTGAGGAGAAATTTCCTGACAATTAGAACAATTAATCAGTGGAACAGCTTGCCTCCAGAAGTTGTGAATGCCCCAACACTGGAAGTCTTTAAGAAGATGTTGGATAGCCATTTGCCTGAAATGGTATAGGGTTTCCTGCCTACGCAGGGGGTTGGACTAGAAGGCCTCCAAGGTCCCTTCCAACTCTATTATTGTATTGTATTGTATTGTATTGTATTGTATGTACAAGGTTATATAAGTTGTAGAAGCCTACAAAATATGTAGCATGTCTAATCTAGCGAAAAGAAGGATTAGGGGTGACATGATCACAGTGTTCCAATATTTGAGGGGCTGCTACAAAGAAGAGGGGGTCAACCTATTTTCCAAAGCACCAGACCACAAGACAAGAAACAATGGATAGAAACTAATGAAAGAGACAACCAACCTAGAACTAAGAAGAAATTTCCTTACAGTGAGTACAATTAACTAGTGGAATGGCTTACCTTCAGAAGTTGTGGGTACTCCACCACTGGAGGCTTTTAAGAAGAGACTGGACAGCCACTTGTCTGGAATGGTATATGGTCTCCTGCTTGAGCAGGAGGTTGGACTAGAAGGTCCAAGGTCCCTTCCAATTCTATCATTCTATTATCCTGTTGATTTTTTAAAAAATAGTTTTCCCTATGCTTAAATGTCCCCCTCTTACTTAATGAACACAGTCAGATTCATTAGAATGTAGTACAGATGTAGAATAACCTTTTCCACCCTGGTGTCAGCAAGATAACTTATGACTACACTTTCTAGAATTCCCAGCTAGCACACTGCATTTTTATAAGGCAGCCTCCATCTTACAGCTGCAATACCTTAAAGTAATGTTTCATCTTCAACCTTGGTGACTAAAAGATGTGTGGACTTCAACTCTAAAAATTCCCCAGCCAACATTCTTGCAGGAGAATTCTGGGAGTTGAAGTCCACACATCTTCAACTTGCAAAGGCTGAGAAACTCTGCCTTTAGTAGATGAATGTAAGGCAAAAACAGGGATGAATTAAGGGCTGTTGCTTTAGCAATTTAGAATTATAAATATAAATCCAGAGACCTCCTTCAACATTTCTTCCAAATTTCATAAACTCCTTGCATTAAAACTTCTCCCAAATGGTGTTGCTGAAGTTCAGACAGGAATTGCAGTATATAAAATAAGAGAATATATGTGCAGACATATGTATATCTAGATTTACAACAGATAATTAGTACCTAATTAAATATTTTCTGCTTTGAATTTACTCAGTGTTGTATTTCATTATTTCTTACTCAGTTTTATCACCCTCTTTTCTGTCATTTTTCATTTTTTTTCCTTTAGTCAAAGACAAATGAGCTGTACTGTAATGAAATCAGTCTCCAGAAACTTTCTCTGAGGTGGGGGAGAAGCAGATAAGGTGTTATTCACTCCAGATCTGCATTAAATAACCTATTACTACCAGTTTTTCCATAGAAAATATATTGCTTTGTAATGTCCATAAAATACAACTGTTTAAGTAAGGCCTATGTGGATCACTGGTGTGTGCTATCAATCACTAGCTAAAAGTCATTGTGTTGTGAAAATCATATTATGATTATAAGTTTTTCCTGCCTCTTCAAAACTGCCAATAAAGCAATCCTCACTGGATGGTTTCTCAGTGCTTTCAGACAGACTGGTGTATTTCTCCAGACCTGTGTTTGAAACAGCAGACATACAGTATAAGAAAATATGTGTCTGTTGACTGCTTTTTTAAATTTAATTGACCACTTTTTTCTCCTTTTTTGTACACATTTTTTTCTTCATTGTTGTTGTTGTTAGGGTTGAATGTATGTTTTTGTTTTGTTCCATTTTGTTTGTTTGTTTTACTGTTTTATATTTTATTTTCTATGATAAACCATAAATTTAAATGTTGAAGAAAAGAAGATATAAATTTATTGACATGTGATTGGTTTTATATATGTCAGGTGATGCAAAAACCATAAGGCCTTTCTGTTGGCCTGTGAGAAAATAACAATTTGTGTGTGGGGGGGACCATTACAAATAGAAAATGTTAGATTCCAACTGCTGCTATACAGAATTCAGATAATGAATGCAAGGTATCAAAGTTTCTTATTGTTGCATCACTGGATGTACTTCAGAGCTGATATTCAGCCAGTTCTGATGGGTTCTGGAAAACTGGTACCAGAAATTTTGAGTAGTTCAGAGAACCGACAAATAGGCTGGCCCCGCCCCCACTGCCTCCCAGTCTCCCAGCTGGTCTTCTTTTGTTGCCCTGAACAGGAGAATGGAGCTGGAAAACAGGTTAGTGGGGTGGGGATGGAATGGGGATTTTGCAGTAACCTTCCCCTGCTACTCCCACAAAGCCACGCGCACAAAACCATACCATGCCCACAAAGCCACGGCCACAGAACCGGTAGTAAAAAAATTGAATCCCACCACTGATGTACTTCCATGTGTCACAAGAATATGGGAACAAAATGGTTCCTCTGATGGATGCAGCCAGCATCAAACTCCTATTTCAGTAGAAAGACCATTGAATAACCAATGTTATTCAAAGATGATTATCATGCCCCAGAATCTAAATAAGTGGGAATGGTAGACTCTCAGACCCCATACACAGTCTATCCTCCATTAAATGTTTATTGATCTTTCTTTAGAATTAGGTAATGGCTAAAGATTAGTTTCATGTTCTATCCTACTCCATACCCTGCCCTAGGGGAGGGGAGCTTTCTCCTTTCCAAAAAAGTACCCCATTTAAAAATACATTTGAAGGTCTCTCTGTCCTTCTTAATTTTGGGCATTGCTATTTCTACTTTCCATTAAGTTCTCCAGTCTTTCCCGTTTCTTATGTTTTTCAACCCAATTGTGGTATTCGTGTTGAATCCAGCTATCACGTTGACCTACTATTTTTATGAATAAGGTTCTAGGTTTTTGAGGGGTCCAGAGGCAAGCTAGCACAAGTAATGGGAGAATCTGGAACAGCTAAAGTCTGGAGTTATGTGCCTTTTGTTATAATACCACAAGGTATTATTAAAAAAAAAAACCCTGAAGATGTGATCATCCTTGTTAGGCCCTGGGTTGCAAGACTTCAGGTTTGTGAAAAATAGAGTAAATCTACTACTAGATGAAGAAAGAAAGAGGAGTCACATTGGAGTAAATCCTTTTCTACAAATCATTGATGCAGAATTTACAGTCCCTTCAGTCAGGAAATATTACCAAATTCCCAGTTTCCACTTTATTAAAAAAGAAAAAAAAGTAATTATTCAAAGATTGATATATAATACATAAAGCAATCCAGCTGTGGCTACTTTCGGGGCTACATAATTCTTTTTTTTTAGTGAGCTCCCATGTCCCATAAATTTCCTATTCTTTTTTTAAGCTTTTTAGAAAGTAAAAAGTATATAGTGGAGATTTTTAAAACTATAAATTAAAAAAAATCATAGAGATACTTTCTTGTGATCCTGCTTCCTTTCCCATGATTGCTTCCCCAATCGCTAACCTAAATAATTGTCCTTTAAAATGAACATTTCAGTTATTGATAGTATTTATTGAAGTCATTTTATCTTCTACTTTTACTTGTCTCATAATCTTTTCATAGACCATATTCCAAAAGTGTAGATTTGCTTTGCTGTGTAATGTACTATTTGAATTTAGTTAGGCTTCTAATTTATATATATATATATATATATATATATATATATATATATATATATATATATATATATATATATATATATATATATATATATATATATATATATATATATATATATATATATATATATATATATATATATATATATATATATATATATATATATATATATATATATATATATATATATATATATATATATATATATATGGGCAGTTTTTCCATTGCTGTATATTATCCAATTTTGGTCTCCCAATCTGATATCATTGACAGAGTTTCATTTTGCCAAAAGTTTGTTCCGCTGGTTAATTGTTCTCACTGATAGGAAGTTTCTCCTTAGTTCTAGTTGGTGAAACTGTCATTGAAACAGGAGCGCATGAGTGTGGGGGGAACACTGGAAACCAGAAGAGCACTCCCCGGCGTGTATGCATGGGAGCATCGCAAACTGGAAGAGCAGTTTCCCGGTGCACATGTACATGCAGGGAAGTTGACCTTCCAGTTTCCAGTGTGCACATGAATGCTTGTCACCTGGTCTTCTGGTTTCTGGCATGCGTACACGTGCGAAGACCAGCTGGCCAGGGTGCATACACATGCCGGAAACCGGAAGCTCAGCTTCCCGGCACAGGCATCCACATCAAGGAGCTGCTGTTCTGTTTTCTTGTGCTACAGCAGAACCCAGAAGAGCAATGGGCGACAGCTAGCATGCCCAAAGAGATTGCTATGCATGCCAATTCCAGAACGTGTGCCATAGGTTTGCCATCACAGTTCTAGTTTGTTTCTTTCTTTGGTTACTTTCCATCCATTGTTTCTTGTCTTGTCTTCTGGTGTTTTGGAAAATAGGTTGATCCCTTTTTCTTTGTGGCAGCCTCTCAAATATTGGAAAACTGCTATCATGTCACCCCATAGTCTGTCTTTTTTACTAGACTAGACAAACCCAATTCTTGCAACCACTCTTCATATGTTCACCTGCCCCCTAATAAATAACAAAAATTAACAAAATACATAGAAAAATACATAGAAAAATTAGAGACAATTAATATTGCCTTTAGTGGTGGTGGCACAGTGGTTAGAATGTAGTACTGCAGGCTACTTCTGTTGACAGCTGGCTGCCAGTGGTTCAGCAGTTCGATTCTCACCAGATCAAGGCTGATTAAGCCTTCCATCCTTCCAAGGAAAATAAAATGAGGATTGTTGGGGGCAATATCCTGACTCTGTAAACTGCTTAGAGAGGGCTGTAAAGCACTTTGAAGATGTATATAAATCTCCTCCTACAAGAAAGAAAACCTCAACAGAACCAAGAGATTGAAGATAATATAATATTTGAACTTACTGTCATAGCTAAAGGTTCCAGAATTAAATAAAAAGCAAGGCCAAAAATGAACAACTGTATAAAATGCCTTGCACTGTATCGTAACGGAATCTGAAATCATTTGACTTGTTTTCACTCTTTCACTAGGTTATAAATGATAGATTTTAATTCAATGAAGGAAGTGCATTAGGAAACCATATCTAATCATCACTTGCTTTAAAAATCTAATGTGACCCAAATCAAAATCTTTTCCTGCGTCATTCTTATGCAGAATCTGTGAGGTTAACACATCTCACAAAGGATACAATTTATGATCTTGCTTTGAATGCTGGAATAGACAAAAATAGAAGCTGTAGATTCGATAATGAATACAATAAGTATAAATCAAGGCCCTTTTTTCCTTTCTGCTTTGGTTCTGTTTTGTGCAAAGAAATAAAAGAAAGAAAATTCTGTTTTTTGACAGTACAGTGAGTTTCCCGGGTAAAATTAGCAACTGGCACCATTGATTAGCTGAGAATTCATGGAAGTTTCAGTGTTTGGCTATAAGGTATAAGGGGGCTGAAAAATGATGGATTGAAAATGACTGGTATGAGTTCATTGCAATAATAAACATATAGGAAGTCCTTGATTTACAACACTTCATTTAGTGAACATTCAATTGGCAACTGACTCACATCTATGACAGTTGCAGTGTCTCGAGGTCATATGATTACTTTCTGTGACCTTCTGACAAGCAAAATCAAGGGGGAAGCCAAATTCCCTTAACAACCATATTACTAATTTAACAACTGCAGTAGATTCACTTAACAACAGTGGCATAAAATGAGGGGAAAGTCACTTAACATCTGTCTCCCTTAGCAAAACAGATAAATCTGTCTCCCTTATCAACTGTGATAAATCAAGGACTGCTTGTATAAGATTTACAACCAATTTTCCATCAATAAAGGTTATGTTGGTATATAACTATATGCACTGAATTTCAGATCATTGAAATAACTTACAAATGGAATGGATAGAGCTCATTGGATTTTGAAAGATAAGTAGGTTTCAGTTTGCATATTGGTTCAGAAAGTGTGTCTTAATTAGCTTCACATGAAATGGCACTATTTCTCTAAAGGAAGCAATATCTTTCTAGTCTTGTTAAAGTGTAGAGAGATACAGATTGCAGGTGATAAAATGTTGGCAGGGATGAGAAATAAACTGGGTTGGAGATAATATTGAAACCAATAGATGTTGACTTTAATGAAACGAAGGACTAGGGGAGACATGATAGCAGTGTTCCAATATTTCAGGGGTTGCCACAAAGAAGAGGGAGTCAAGCTATTCTCCAAAGCACCTGAGGGCAAGAAGCAATGGATGGAATCTACTCAAGGAGAGAACCAACCTAGAACTAAGAAAAAATTTCCTGATAGAACAATTAATCAGTGGAACAACTTGCCTCCAGAAGTTATGAATTCTCCAACACTGAAAGTTTTAAAGAAGAGATTAGACAACCATTTGTCTGGAATGGTATAGGGTTTCCTGCCTGAGCAGGGATTGGACTGGAAGACCCCCCCTGGTCCCTTCCAACTCTGTTATTTATATATATATATATATATATATATATATATATGTATGTATGTGTGTGTGTGTGTGTGTGTGTGTGTGTGTGTGTGTGTGTGTGTGTGTGTGTGTGTGTGTGTGTGTGTGTGTGTGTGTGTTTTCTCCTATATTTCTCCTATAGAGAAATATAGAATATAGACTATATATATATAGTCATATTCTAGTCTGTTCATTGTGGCATATCTTTATTCACAGACCTAGTCTCAAGGATTTTGTTTTCCTAAATAACAATTTCTGTTCTGTTAAGCAACCAGAACAGCCATACAAATTATATATTCTCAGTAAATTCAAGGTTTAAGAGCTTTGTGGAACACTGTAGTGAAGCATGAAAATCATAGAATATTGAAGTTGTAGGAAGTTGATTTATAGGACAATCCTTTTGTATTGACTAAGGAGTAGGCTTCTCAGTGTTACCAAGTAAACGGGCTTAAGACTGCACATTACAGCCTCAAGTATTAGTTTAAGCTAAGCGGGTTTCCAGTGCAATCCTTGGTGCATGTTTATTCACAGGCAAATGTTGTGTAATATTTCAGCTCACAAATAGGCAGCGGATATTACAGTGTATAATTTTCTTCACTGAATTCTTCTAGGTTATGAGTGGGTAGGCATCTGGCAAAGACTATGGAATTAGGCTTAGTATTCGATGCTGCCACTTCTGACTGATTTGAAAATAATAATCTCCAGGAACCATTTTTATTGCGATTTTTAAAGAGGACAATCTTCTCTTGCACAGCAGTAGTTAAAATGTCTATGGTTATCCTATAAGCCTCTATTTCGAGAAGCTTATCTTTGCACCATATAGCATTGCGCAAGTAAGGGCTCAAAGTAATCTCTCCTCCCTGGAGAATTTGGTGAATCTTGCTGTTGGCTACCATAAGAAAGTAAGATAAATACTGAAAGCGGATTACTTTTTATTAGAAGCCATTGCCTTTTCTCAATGTTGAAAATGTTCACTAATCTCATGTAATGAAATTTTAGAGTAGACGTTTAGCAAAACTTAAACATTAAGAAGTTGCACACCCTCATAAATAACACATCAGGTTGCCAGTTCTGGTACCCATCCGGACTGAGAGAATGATGCTGGTACCATCAGCAGCTGCGGAGAACATTGATTTATCTAAAGAATCCATAAATCATTATCAGTAACACATGGAATGAAACTTCTTACCGGCCTAGTCTGTGGTCCATAACTAACTTAGAATTCATCTCACATCATGTCAGGTAACTTTGATCTGGATGGACAAATGAGTTTAGAATTTTTAGCTACAGGTAGTTTTTGATTTATGACCACAATTTAACCCAAAATTTATGTTATGCTAAGTGAGAAATTTGTTAAGTGAGTTTTGCCTCATTTTACTACCTTTCTTGCCACCTTTGTTAATTGAATCACTGCAGTTGTTAAATTAGTAACACCATTGTTAACTGAATCTGAGTGTTGTGGCCTGTCAGCAGCCAGCAGAGCTGGCCGCAGATTCGGACAACGAGGAGGTTGGGGAGGAAGATGGGCCAGTCCAGGAGTCTGGAGAAGGCTCTGATGAGGGCTCTGCAAAGGCAGAGATGGGGCAGCTGACAGCTGCCTTCAGAGTTAGACATCTGTGAGGGAGACAAACAGCTGGAGCCTGTTCCCAGTATGCGCATGGACAGAGTTTCCAGACTAAGGGAACAGCTAAGGAGCAAGGGCCGACTTGAGAGTAAGGTCACAGGTGGACAATAAATGGCCCCTACCATAGGGCAGTGATGGCGAAACTTTTTTGGCTCACGTGCCACAAGTGGGGGGAGCGCAGGGGGGGTCGTGTGCGGGTGTGCCACACCCATAATGCAATGTGCGACCCCCCAGTGCGCAAGCACAGACAACAGGTGCTCCTGCCCATTTTTACATGCTTTTTTTGCCCTCCCCAGGCTCCAGAGGCTTTATAGGAGAATGGGGAGGGCGAATAGAGCCTCCCCCACCCCCCCAGAGGCCCTCTGGAGGCTTCAGGGATCATCTGAAGGCTTCCCTGAAGCCTTCGGAACGCTTAAAACGACCCTCCGAGCAAACCAGAAGCCACTTCTGGTTTGCTCGGAGGGTCCTTTTGAGCACTCCGAAGGCATCAGGGAAGCCTCTGGATGGTCCCTGAAGCCTCCGGAGGGCCTCCGGGGGGGGGGCGAGGGAGGCTCTTTTAGACCTCTCCAGGTTGCTATAAAGCCTCTGGAGCCTGGTGAAGGCGAAAAATGGCTTTTAAAAACAGTGAACTCAGCTGGCAGCGTGCGCATGCACGCTGGCCAGCTGACAGAGCAGCGCCTCGCGTGCTCTGACAAATGGCTCCGCGTACCACCTGTGGCACGCGGGCCATAGGTTCGCCATCACTGCCATAAGGAATAAAAGAGGAGTGGAGTTTGCAGGAGACAATTAGTTTACTTAATTGGTTCATGACTCTTAGATGCTCCTTGCCAAGTTTTGAAGATATCAGTCTGGCAGCTCTCCAACCCAGATAAGGTCTGTGACTGTATATTCACCCTTGAAAAACTTTTCTGGATGTGAATGAGAGGAATTCACAGTAAATTAATAAAAGTTCTTTTTGTCAGGACAAGGAGTCTGCTTCGTGGTTTGGGGAAGCCTAGGTTAGAACACTGGGTTTCTCCTTGACCTTGCTTGTAAGAAGGTCACAAAAGGGGATCACATGACCCCGGGACAGTACAACTGTCACAAATATGAACCAGTTGTAAAACGTCAGAATGTCAATCACATGGCCATGGGAATTCTGCAATGGTCATAAAGGTGAAAAATTGTCATTTTTCTGTCTCTTTATTTCAGTGTCGTTGGAATTTTGAATGGTCACTAAATGAACTGCTGTAAGTCAAGGACTACCTTTATTACTTTAACCTTGATGTTTTTTTTTTCATTTTTTGCTTGAAGGAGTCACCTTTGTGTACATGTCATGTATTTAAATTTTGCCTAGAGACTTCATGTTATAAAAACACACTAGGTGATTTAGACAGAAAAAAAGGGGTGATGCAATTTACTGAGCTATGCCTTGAGCTCTAGGGAAAAGAAGACACATATGATCGTCAATTTAGATTTTTAGCATTTTATTGAGTTATAAGATAAAAAGATACAAAATACAAAAGTAAATAGCAAAACAGTGGGGAGGAAGGGAGGGAAGAGAAGTGAAGAAGGATTGGGGGAAAAAAAAGAAGTGTTGAATTCCGATTCCTTCGGTTATAGTAAAATAAACCATTAACAACAAACCACAACATTTTTTATAAGTTTTTTATTTTCATACATATGTATACCATTACATCATAACTAACACTATTCTGTATTATTCAATATTATATCAATTCATCTTACCATCAACCCCCAAAGACTATCATTTGCTCTTCTGCTTTCCATACACCATATTTATACCCTATCCATTGTGTTCTTGCCTCTTCTCCCACTCCCTACCTCCTTTCTTCCCTCTATCATCCTTTCCTTCTCTACTTCCCCTTCCTCTCTCCTTCTCCTGTCTCCTCTTTCCATTCCTTCTTTCTCTCTTCCTCTCCCCCCCCCTACACTCTCTCCTAACACCTCTCTTCCTCCTCTTGTATCCCTTCTCTCTTCCACTGTCTTCATCGTGCTTGCATGATGTATTTCAGCATCTGAGCAGGCTCCATTTAATGTTGATGGTATTAGTAGTTTCATTTCAATAAACATCTTTCATATTAATAATTTTAACATATATAAAAAGTATACATATATAGCAATTACAATTTTATCCCCCCCCCAAAAAAAACTTATTTTTTGGCCAAAGTGTGGGCCAGCTGTTCTCATAATAATATTGTATAGTTAATAAACCACAACTTTTTGTTTTTTCATAGTAATATAAACTAGCCATTTATATAAGGATCTATCAATCTAATCAATAAAACCCAAAATCAAAATGTCATTCTTTTCCACTACAAGCACAAAGTTCAGAAGCGGTCTCCATGTAGAAACAAAAGTATTTACTTTTCTTTATATATTCTTGTATAAAGAATTTGTATATTCTTTTCTTTAATTAAAATAATCAATTTTACCATTTCAGCCAGCTTCTGCAGCAATTCAACCATTGTGGGAATCGAAGTGTCCTTCCATTTTTCTGTGTATACATGGTCATCAGTTTAGAAGCCAGGTTGTATTTCTTCAGGCTGCTAATGCCTACACATGTAATAGCAATAGCACTTGAACTTATATATTGCTTCACAGTGCTTTAACAGCCTTCTGTAAGCGATTTAGAGTCATCTTATTGCCCCCAACAATCTGCATCCTCATTTTACTGTCCTCAGAAGGATGGAAGGCTGAGTCAACCCTGAGCCTAGTGAGATGCTACATGTGTGAGTACTCCTATTAAATGCATGAGTATAAACTTATTGATCTGTACTCCTGTTTGCAGTATGAAGATTGGTGCTTGATTGCACTAGTTAGCCTCTTTTACCTTCCATTGGAAGTCAGTTTTTAAAGAAGTGGTTTCCTCATAATGCTAGTACAAATCGAATAGCAAAGAAACAACAGAATTTCAGGTAGATAGCTTTCTTTAATTGAGTAAAATTGAATGTGATCCAGAAGGCTTTTCATCAAATGAATTCCCCTGGCATGAATGGAAGTTGATCAAGATAGAAGTTTGTTATTCCTCTATAAAATACCATCCATTACCAAATGCTCAAACCGGTGCTGTTCTACACAAAGCTAAAACTTAATCTGGCTATACACAGAACACCTGCCCTGGTTTAACTGCAATTTACAATTCAATGTTACATATGCAAATGAAATCAGAGTTTGCAAAAGCATAATTATAGATTCTCTGGGGAGAATTAATAGCTACCGCCTGCCCTGTTTATGTTGAAGTTTAATTTAATTCTGTTGCATGAGTTAAAATGAGAAAATAATTCAGCTGTTAATGTGCACCATTTTTTTAGACTGCTTAGTCAGTTTGTATTCATTATCTAAAATGGGACCTTTTAAAAACATAATCATGTGAAATTTGCCACATAATCATGGCCAGCAATCAAATACACCTAAAACAATGATGCATAATATTTGAAAGAAAAGAAAATGTAAGTCAATTTCACATACTTGAGCCATATTTGCACAAGTGGGAGATGAGAGTGAAGGTCTCTCTACACACTGCATGTACTAGTTAATCAGTGGTGGAATTCAAATAATTTAACAATTGGTTCTCTGCCATAATGACCAGCTGGGTAGGCGAGGCTCAGTGCTCATGTGACTGGGTAGGTGTGGCCAACTCAATGTCACTGACGTCAATGGGCACTTTGCCTTAGCTGTTACAATGTAATAAGGGTTAACGCAGTTTCTGTAAGCAGGGAAATAAAGATTAGGCTAGAAACAGCACCAGAATGTTTCCTTCCTGCCTTCCTTACAGGATTAGTCCTGTAAAATGAAAAAAAAAAAGAGATTTCTTTCAACAACCGGTTCTCCGAACTGCTTAGAAAATTAACAACCGGTTCTCCGGAATAGGTGCAAAATGGCTGAATCCCACCACTGTAGTTAATGTGTGCTTGTTGTGTACATGTCTAGTAAGCTGTCTATGCATACTCAAAAAACCCATGGAGGATGTAGCTTCCTTTTTATAACATCTATTCTACATTGCGGATAAGTTCTGTAGATATCCAGTTCTCTCAAAATGCCTGTGCTTATCTACCTTTAGGTAACAGCAAATATGTCAGGCTTATTGCAAACTCATAAATTTGGTTTAAATTCATACAACATTAAACAGGAGTCATTAATTATTAATTCAGTGCAGTCACTGTATATGTAGAGAGGCAATGGGAGAGAGAAAGAATGAATGAATCCAAAAACAAAGAAACAGACTTCTAGAAGAAGGGTCTTGGCAACTAGGAGTTCTAGGGACTTGTAAGAGTTTCTTAGGCTGGCATTGTTCTTTTTTGATCCCAGGCTGGTCTCCAAATGTCCGCAGTCTTTTTTCCCTGGATTTTGACCTCTGGTTTTTTTTCCAACCACAGTATTCCTTTGAAAGATAAAGACTGCATTAAGCCAGATGGTCCTACTCAGCCTATGGACTTATTCATCAATCTGGGGAACTAAGAGAGATGGGCTACAACATATGTTCTTATTTCTCTCCATGATGTTTTTTTAAAACTGGATGAAAAGCAGCATATGAATATACAATTTCAAATACCAATTAACAGTG
The DNA here is from genome assembly GCF_964273705.1 of Natrix helvetica. Lineage (NCBI taxonomy): Eukaryota > Metazoa > Chordata > Lepidosauria > Squamata > Natricidae > Natrix > Natrix helvetica. The sequence goes on from NC_138548.1 coordinate 321,144,244, forward strand.
ACGCTTGTTGTGCCCCACCAACAGTCAGCAGAGCTGGCAGCAGAGTCGGAAAGTGAGGAGGTTGGGGGGGAACATGGGCCACTCCTGAGGGCTGAAGAAAGCTCAGACAAGGGCTCTGCATCAGAGGCAGATAGGGAGTTAGATAGCAGTGAGGCAGAGGAACAGCTGGAGCCTGTTTCCAGTGTGTGCATGAGCTGAGCGGCCAGAAGACAAGAACAACTAAGAAAGCAGGGTCGACGTAAGAGTAAAGCCACACCTTGGAGGTGATTGTCCCCTCCCAGAGAAAACAAAAGAGGAACAAACGGGGAATGAACTTTCGCAGGAAACCATTCATTCATTTCAGTCTGGAAATTTCTTTTTGTGATTATAAGAGACTCTGTGCCAAGTTTTGCTTTGCCCTGTGTTTGGAAACTAGTTATCTGGCAGCACTCTAAATGAGACAATGAGGTGCGTGTGGATAAACATTCCTCTGAAATACTGTTTGTTAAAGACTTGCTGACTGTGAATGAAAGGAATTTGCAGTTGTGTAAATAAAAGAGATTTTGTAGAGACCAAGACTTTGCTTCTTGCTTTCTAAGGACGCCTGGGTCAGAACAATGCTAAAGAAACACAACCTCAACTACCACAACAAAAGATCTGGGCGCTGAAACAATGAGTTGATTATTATTGTTCCCATGTTTCCATGTTACCTAGGGACCTATAAGGCTTTTTCTCATGGGGTTTGGTTATATAGGTAACACTCAATATGCAATTAAAATGGAGCCTATCCTCTACTGTCATATGTGAAAAAATGGGACTGTCCTCCTCCTTAAACATATGTTTCCTGAATTAGAGGAACACAGTTGGATTGTTTCCAGAATAACTGGAATAAAGTAACTGCAAGCCATTGTTTCTTTAGAATAGGACAGCATACTTCGATGTGACTTTTCACATGTGCACGTCCTGATACTGAGACAAGCTTTCAGATGTCCTTTTAGTTGTGCCATCTACTTTTGACATAAAGACAATGCTCTCCTCTTCAAAAACATTAAAACAACTTATGCTCAGACTTTCCTGGTGGGAGGGGGAAAGGGAGACAGAGAATGACACATGAGGGAAAATGCCATTGCACAAATGCCACAATTTCCATTCTTATGTCAGGCATTGTGACCCAGCTTTGCAACTGTGACATTTCCACAGTGATGTAATGGCACCCATGTCATCATATTGAGATCATTGCAGGTATTATGCTTGCTCTTCCACCCACTTCTTCCACCCCACTCCGTCTCCCACTTTCAAAGAAGAAAATCCATCCAGGGAGGTGGGCGGACCTGAAGAATATTCAAATACTGTTTCCAAAGAGAAGGCCTCTTGATAAAAATAAAGAATAAAATAATAAATGCCAACAGCCTTAGAGATATGTAGGAGCAAGTGATGAAAGGAATTTTCCTCCAGACATGGCATATAATAACATGCCATGCAAAATGACCTTTTACAAATTTAGACATTTGAGACAGAAATACATGTTATTAACTGTCAAGAAGCAACTGGGGAGCCATGAAACATCTGTCCCTGCTCTTTAAAGAGTTGGTAGTCCCGTGGTGGTACTTAGAAAAAAAATCAAATAATATCATCAAAAGTTATTTGGGAGAAACTTACCTAGGAAATGTCCTTCTAAAATAAAGTTTATGAATATCAAAACAAGCAAGAAAGCAGGAAATCCCAAATGCTTGGCCAAGAGCATTAAAAAGTTAGGGAGGCTACATTATATAGGAATATGTGAATCTTTTAGAAAGACCGATAAAATAGTGCTTCAGGGTGTGACAGTAAAAAGTTAACATGATGTGAAGAACTTCATAGGAAAACAATTATGCAATAGAGCACAGGTGTCAAACTCACAATGTCATGACTTTTGTGATGGTTTCCCCTTCGTGGAGCTGGGGTGGGCATGGCATGTGCATGATGCATCTGGGCCACAGGCCACCATTTTCACACCCCTGTAATAGATTGCCCTTTCTCACCAATCAGATGGCTTAGATTTTACATGTGACATAACATTCTTGTGCTATCAAAATCTATTGATATTACATAGAAGCGTGGTGGCCCAGGTGGTTAGGACACTGTGTTGGAGGTTAGCAAGCATTTGTATAGAAGTGTGGTGTCCCAGGTGGTTAGGACACTGTGTTGGAGATTAGAAAGCATCTGCATAGAAGCATGGTGGCTCAAGTGGGTAGGACACTGGGTTGAAGTTTAGCAAGCATTTGAGACCTGAGTGCTACCATGGGTGGGATGTGCTCCCATCCTTTGCTCCGGTTCCTGAGGGGGACGTGAAAAGAGCCCCCAACTGGGCATCCTCCAGGCAATGGAGATATCAACCTTTCAAGCCAGAAGGGCCCCAGTGCTTCTGACACAAGTGTGATGCTATTTATGTGCATAGAAAGTAAGACTGTAATCTAAAGCTATGCTATCTTTGCACGTGGAGGTAGGGTTAGAGAATCAATCTCTGCAGGCCATTAGCTTTCATTCGGACAAGTGTATAAGAGAACTCCTCTGTTTCTCCTGACAAGTGACAAACTTCTTTAAGCATTACAAGGAAATGCTCCAACAGAGAAGAAAACTTTTCTATTGGAAATAGAAAGAAAGCCCACACTCATCACAAAAAGCTTTTAGCTAGGCTAGTGTTGCTTTAATTCTTGTCACCATTTCTTGATCGGGCGTACATGCATTTGTAAGGGATGCTGTTTGAAAAATCCCCACATCCTTAAATGGAATAGCTTTGATCCCAAACTTAGAAAAGCTCCAACAGTTCTATACTAATATATCAGACCTCTGGATTCTGAAAAGTGTTTTCTGCTAGGCAGGAATTGCTGTGTCTCTTGCAATTTTATATTAGCGTAATCCTAGATCCCAGTTCCAAAATCATAGTTACTGACATGGGGAAATATGTAAAGGACATTTACTGGTAACAAGCCATGAAATTACTCCTAAGGCATGTTGTATATTTCTCCAGGTTTTGGTATTTGATAATATACGCATTCTGGTTGGGAAATTCTGGAAGTTGAAGTACACACATATTAAAGTTGCTAACTTTGAGAAACAATTATATAGGAAGATAAAGGCACTAGGTATATGAAGAGAAAACCTGTCTAATATGAAATGTAATTAACGAGAAGGGCTCAATGGCTAAGACACTGAGCTCGTCGATCAGAAAAGTCAGCAGTTTGGCAGTTTGGCAGTTTAGCATCGTATAATGGAGTGAGCTCCTGTTATTTGTCCCAGCTCCTGCCAACCTAGCAGTTCTAAAGCATGTAAAAATGCAAGAAGAAAAATAGGGACCACCTTTCTTGGGAAGGTTTACAACGTTCCGTGTGCTTTTGGCGTTTAGCCATGCTGGCCACCACAGAGATGTCTTTGGACAGTGCTGGCTCTTCGGCTTTGAAACGGAAATGAGCCCCAACCCCTAGAATCAGGAATGACTAACACATATGTGCAAGGAGAACCTTTACCTTTAATGAAACAGAGAATATTTATTTACACCAAAGAGGTGTATGCTTTTAAAAGTAAATCTTGCACCATAACTTCAGAAAAGAAAGTGCCATGCTGTAGGGACCCAGCAATTAATCACTGGCTATGCCAGTCTAATAGATGGTGACCTGAGAAAAGAATGGTCAAGGAGCTGGTGTCTGCATGTATTGCCTTCAAAAAGACTACCTGCTGTCACATGGATGCTAATTAAAATTAAGCCAGACCAGATAAGCATGAGCTTTCATTTTCATATAAAAACTGACAGTGAGCCAGGCTGTATCCTCAATTGGACTGACAACCTACGTGGAAAAATTAGCTTTGGTTAGGGTGTTTTTTTCTTGGCAGGTAAGCCCAAAGCTTTGCACTACAAAATCTCTAAGAATCCAACTTTTGGAAGCTGAAAATGAGCAGTACCTGAGATATTAATTCTTCAAGAAGCTTCTCAATTCAGCTCAACCTGTTTCTATCTACCCTAAATTCTTCTTTCAAGTTTTATTTCAAGGACAGGTTGCGTGGACAGCTGCGACCGACCACATGTTTAATGGACCTGTGTCCCTCCTGGTTGGTACTGGCATCCTGGGAAGTGACACGAGGCTGGCTACTGGGCTTGGTGAACGCCTCTTTGGGCGAGGGGTCCTTACCTACCGCCTTGAAAGAAGCGGTGGTGAGGCCCTTACTCAAGAGGCCTTCCCTTGACCCGATGGAGCTAGCTAATTATCGTCCAGTCTCCAACCTTCCCTTTTTAGCGAAGATTGTAGAGAATGTGGTGGCACAGCAGTTTCCACGACACCTTGAGGAATCCGAATATCTAGACCCACGCCAGTCCGGCTTCCGGCCCGGACACAGCATGGAGACGGCCTTGGTCGCGTTGGTTGATGATCTCTGGAGGGCCAGAGATAGGGGTTGTTCCTATATCCTGGTCCTATTAGATCTGTCAGCGGCTTTTGATACCATCGACCATGGTATCCTATTGCGCCGGCTGGGGGGGATGGGATTTGGAGGCACCGTTCTGCGGTGGTTCGGCTCCTACCTCTCCGACCAGACGCAATGTGTGTTGGCAGGGGGGCAGAGGTCGACCCTGAGGCCACTCACTTGTGGGGTGCCGCAGGGGTCGGTCCTCTCGCCCCTTCTGTTCAACGCATATGTGAAGCCGCTGGGGGAGATCATCCGTGGTTTTGGGGTGGAGTATCATCTGTACGCTGATGATACTCACCTGTACATTTCCACCCCAAACCACCCCAACGAGGCTGTCGAGGTGATGACCCGGTGTTTGGAAGCCGTCAGGGTCTGGATGGGGGACAACAGACTCAAACTCAACCCCTCCAAGACTGAGTGGCTATGGCTACCGGCACCCCGGTTCAGCCAGTTGATTCCATCACTGGCCATAGGGGGTGAGCAATTGCCCCCTGTGGAACGGGTGCGCAATTTGGGCGTCCTCCTAGATGCCCGGCTGTCAATGGATGACCATGTGGCAGCCGTGGCAAGGGGGGCGTTCCACCAGGTTCACCTGGTGCACCAATTGCGCCCCCTACTGGACCGGGATGCCCTATGCACGGTCACTCATGCACTGGTGACATCTCGCCTGGACTACTGCAACGCCCTCTACATGGGACTTCCCTTGGGACGCGCCCGAAGACTGCAGCTAGTCCAGATCGCAGCCGCGCGGGCTATTATGGGGAGTACTAGGTACTCCCACGTAACACCGCTCCTGCGCGAGCTGCACTGGCTGCCTGTGGTCTTTCGGGTGCGTTTCAAGGTGTTAATTACCATCTTCAAAGCGCTCCATGGCACAGGACCTAGTTACTTGCGGGATCGCATCCTACCACATACTTCCCTGCGACCAATTCGCTCTCACAGGGAGGGACTCCTCCTGGTGCCGTCCACTAAGCAATGCCAACGGGCGGCACCTAGGAGTAGAGCCTTCTCTGTGATGGGCCCAACCCTCTGGAATGACCTCCCCCCCGATATCAGAACCACCACCGACTTCCGCTCCTTCCGACAAAAACTGAAGACTCACCTGTTCCGTTTAGCCGGCTTGGCCCATTCATAGTCTTATTTTACCTCCTGGCAAATATTTTTAATTGGGTATTTTTTAGGGGTTATTTTTAAACATTGTTTTAACTACTTTACTTTAGGTACAGTTTTTTACAGCCTCCTCTTTTAGGTACTTAGTATTTAACTATGTTTGTATTTATTTTTTGTATTTATGTGTTTTAATTTGACTGTACACTGCCCCAAGTCCCTTTTGGGAGAGGGGGCGGTATAAAAGTCTAAAATAAAGTAAAGTAAAGTTATGAATTTCTGAGGATCTAAGAGTATGGAGACTGGCATTCACCTATTACTTACCTCTACTGGTACAGACACAGCAGGGGTGGGTTGCTGCAAGTGTTACTGCTGGTTCGGTGTGTGCGTGCTTTGCACAGTTGCCTGTAAATAGGTCTGTGCATGCGCAGAACATTTAAAATACCCTCCCAAAAAAAACCATGCTGCGACAACCGGGGAACTGGTTCAGAAGCATGGCCAGCCATTTATAAACCGCCCCCTCTCCCAAAAAGGGACTTGCATGGGCCCAACAAGTGTGCACACGCAAAGTTTCTGTGCAACTTTTTCAGCACTCGGTGCCCAAATGATTCACCATCACTGATATATGTATTGTAATGAAGTGACTACAAGGTCTTTACTTGCATTAAACAAAATTTTCTAATTGGTTATAGGTTCTTATTTCACTAAGCAAAGGATTTATCGTTATCCTTTTCAGATCCAAGCAGGATTTTAAACCATAGTTTGATATGATTTAATGTCTTGGCTTGTTCTAAAACTGATCCTTTCCATACAATAGTAGTGAACTGATTTCATTTATTTATCCAATTCGTATGGCTGCTCATCTATCCAAAAAAACTCTGGGCTGCAAACACAGTAAAAACAAAACATTCCATTAAACTCACAAAACCAAACTGAAGTTCAATAAATCACAGAATTAATAATCACATCCACCCACACCAGAGATCCCATAACTAACATAAGCAGCTGGGAGAAGAGCTAGGTCTTCATAGATTTGCAGAATTTATAGGGCCGCCCATCTTAAAGTTTGAGGCAATCTTGTGGCAATCATGAGAGGTACAACTGAGTATCATCCGCATCAAGATTAGTATAAAATGCCAATAAAGACAATTAGCTAAAGACTTAAGAGCAGTTTTCTTGAGGGAAGTAGCTCTGTGAGGTAAATTGTCTTTGATAATGTCTTTAACTCAATGGTGTAATTAAAAGGAATACACCTTTATCAGTCATCAAATGCATAAGGGGCATAGCCCCTGCCTACAAAACTTTTTTAAATAAAAGGTTAAAGGTAAATCTTAACAAAACATGTTTTTAAAGGAGTAATTTTTATAAACCTGTGGAAAAGAGAAAAGAGACACAAACCGTAGCTTGATAACCATCCCTACTATTTTTTTTTCTGTTTTTGCTCTAAGGGTAGACTAAAACGGCATGAAAATATCACCAAAATAAACTTAAATGAAGGACAACCACCCAGAATATATTTCAGTTTTCAGCCTTCTATCTTTTCTTATTACACGTTAGGTAACAGAATAAAAAAAATGCCACATAGGTGTGTGTATATGTTATAGTGTGTGTGTGTGTGTATATATATATATATATATATATATATATATATATATATATATATATATATATATATGTGTGTGTGTGTGTGTGTGTGTGTGTGTGTGTGTGTGTGTGTGTGTGTGTGTCTGTGCGCGTGTTCATTCTATGGACCAGGTTGCTTTTGATAACCAGAAGAAAGAAAATTTATTGCTTCCAGATATTTTCCATCTTGCACTGTGCCAGCCTTTGAAAAAAGAAGAAAGAAAAACCTCTTAAGAAAACAATGCAACATCTGAATTTGGACAAACTGGTTCCTGATTTTATTTTAAACTGTGTAATAGATATCACACCTTTGCACTTGCTTGAAAATGTTAACAAATCCAATTAGCAAAATGAAGTTGAGTACAGTTTAAGAGTAGATGGTGAGATAAGCTTCTTTTCTCTGCATGTAGCAATCAATATAATCCCCTCACCACAGATTCCAACAATTTATTTCAAAGGTATAGCTACATACCAACCTGTATGTGTGGGTGTTTGTGGTTGTGTGTGTAATAGCCATTTTGGTCCTTGGCTTTGAACTGAACCTTGTAATAGAGCCTGCATTTTTCTACTGAAGGCACTGTTTACCTTTTGTTTTCATTTAAAGTTAGAATTTAGTTGACTTTCTGACAGAGAATATTTGCAGCTCCTGGGCTAAAATGAGGGGTCCTTCATGCTCTCTGAGCTTGGTTCCTTTCTAGCAGACATTTCATTACTCAAACTAGATACCCTCAACACTGATGTGGATGTCAGTGTTGACGTTACCTAGTTTGGATAATGAAATGTCTGCCAGAAAACAACCAAGCTCGGAAAGCACCAAGGACCCCTCATTAGTTGAGCTTGAAATCAGTAGACTAATTGCTCCAATAATACATCCAGTATGATAGAAACAATTATCAATTTGTATAGAATGTATCTGCCTAGGCAATGCTGTTGTGATCCTAGACATGTAAACAGTATGTGGCACCAATTAGCACTTTTTTTATACTAACAAAGCCTGTAAAAAAAGAAAATAGACTAAAAGGGGGAGAGAGAGAGAGAAGAGGAAAAGGAAAAACAAATAACATGTCGTTGAGTGGTGTAGAAATAATGGTTAGGGAATTCAGCATTTTGGCTCTGTGCTTGACATTTAAATAGGAGTCTGTGAGGAATGATTTATGTATACCTAGTTAGTACCCTTGAGCAAAGGTGATTTTTGCTTTCTGGAAACAATCTTGTTTGCTTGCTTAAGCAAACTCTATATTGTTTTTCAAAGCAGAACACTGTCTCAAGGTGGTTCACAGTAAAAGCATTGCTTCACTGATGTAAATGTAAAAATACAAATCTTAATAGGAACAAGAGTATATCATGGAAATTGTTGAAGCATCTGAGAAAACATTCAGTTATTTTTCAGCTTGGCCTATAGAACCTGGTTAGAACATGGGAGTTTCATTCTAGCGTAGTTGAAGGGCACCAAGTGAGCTGGCTCAAAAGTTCCTTATCCTGGAGAACCAAACTAAACCAACCCGTTTGGTTTCAGGAATATTCAAAGTCAGTTTATCAGTCTTTTAGAATACCTTAGTTATATTTTAAATCACAGTGCTGACAATAGGATACTACCAACACCAGGAACAATTGTCTGCCATACAGATGCTGAGGAAAATGTGAGGAGAGGGTGCTATCTAATCTTTCACTAAACAAAGGGCACAAAGATCTGTCATAGGTAAATTATTAATTGGTTGATATAAGATGAGAGTAAATAGCAAATAGAGATCCAGTTTGGTGTAATGATTAAGGCATCAGGCTAGAAATCAGGATATGGTGTTGTAGTCTGCCTTATCCACAGAGCCAGTTTGATGACCTTGGGCCAGTCATTGTCTCTCAGTCCTAGAAAAGTGGCAATGGCAAACTACTCCTGAAAAATATGGCCAACGAAACTGCAGGGACATGTCCAGCCCGACTTCAAGGTTCATCCATGATTAAATGTGGGGAAAAGTCAAAATGCCTTGATGTGTATATTTGTTTGCTTCTGGTTTCAAGGGGCTTCCTTCATAATTTGTTGAGTATGATAAAAACTAAGCCCATAATTTATTAGGTCTACATATGCTACTATTACTTGCTTTATGAGAACAGTGTGGGATTAGAAGTTCTTGTAGAAAATAGAAAAGCTGATATAGGAGATGACCAGGCTGAGCCTGAGGGAGGAATCAAATCTACCCTCAGTCTCAAATCCCTTTGTGCCCATAAGACATCTAAGCCCAGCCCACCTTGAATTCCATCAACTCTTATCTACCTTCCATTTGCTTTCACCATTAGTAGTCCAGGTTATTCTGAAGAGTTTAAGCTTGCAGTAAACCCTTACATTCATCTGAACTGCCTAGATTTCTGACTTCCCACATTTGACAGCTGATTTATTTTAAACCTCTAGTTCTTATATATATATTCCATCAATATTCTAAGATCATTCAATCACAATTCATGGGAAATGTAAGTTTTCCTTTACTCATAAAATTCAGTCAGAGTTAATTTGTTTTAAACAATCAATGTTTATTTTACTTTTAGCATCATTGAAACATACAATGTCCTTCCATCTGAATTTAATGAATCCTTCCCCCCAGCCCCTTTTTCTTCACTTATGGCTGAAAATAATACTTCACCAGATGAAAAAGGCTCCCTTGTTTACTATGCCAGTGCCATAATAAATGTCCGAGATTTTCTTTTGTCTCTTTCACAACAGATGAGAGTATCTTCTGGAAAATACAAAAGACTCTGATGTTGAAGTAGCAGGACAAGCCCTCCTACATGTATCACTTTGACTCTCCAGCTTGTTCTTCTTCTAAATTGATCCAAGTCTTGAACTGATTGCCTACCATCCTCAGAATTAAAAAAAAACCACTTGGCATGAGAATTAATATACTGGTTTCTTGTTACAATTTGCTTGCTTCTGTTTCTCTTGCTTTTGAGTTCTTGTGAGCCAGAACCAAACTGCAACAACTTTTCATCCTCAGTTTCATGCTTAGTTGGTAGCAGCTCCTTTTATTTCCTACCACTGTTCTCGATACCGAAGTCGAGGATAGAGAAATTCTGCTGGAACTAAGACATAGCATTAATGAGCAAGAAGTGGATTACATTGGAGTATTTGGGGTCTTGCTCAAGCTGCTGAACATCATTTTGTTTGTTTTTAATCCAGTTAACCAAATTGTAAATCCCTCCATAAACTGGGTGAAAAGTAATGGGGTTAGTGCCTTTCATATGAAAACAAGAGAGCAAAACTAGTAGATGCATCTAACTAGGCAGGTATTGGAAGATGTGAATGTGAAATTTGATCCTATATTAGAGTTATCATCTTTTTTTCTCCACCCTGTAACCAATATAGTATTTTTTTATAAGCCACTGTAGCACAGTGGTTAGAATGAATACTGCAGGCTACTTCTGTTGGCTGCTCGCTGCCTGCAATTTGGCAGTTCAAATCTCACCAGACTCAAGGGTGACTCAGCCTTCTATCCTTCCGAGGTCAGTAAAATAAGGACCCAAATTGTTGGGGGCAATATGCTGACTCTGTAAACCGCTTAGAGAGAACTGTAAAGCACTGTGATGCACTATGTAAGTCTTAGTGCTAGTGGTATTGTTTAGCAACAACACTACAGCTATGCAAAAAAAGGGTAACATTAAGCTATGGTGGGTGACAGGATATCAGGAACTGCCTTCTGATAAAGGATGGTTGTTTTGTAAAACTGCTGATTACAGATTCTCAAAATGCCAGATATGCCCATAGGAATGAAAATCCTTCTTTTTAATGTTTTCAACAATATGCATGAAGATATTAGAGCTATCTTCTCTAATCTGAGGGGGGTGGGTTGCATACAAAGCATATACTAGTTGGTCTATCATCCCTCTCTACTATGTCACTGGTGAAGAATGCTTGATATTATTCCTTTTGTATATAATTTTGTTGTTGTTAGTTAGTTGTGAAGTAGTATGTGACCTATTGCGACCCCATGGACAACATTCCTCCAGGCCTTCCTGTCCTCTACCATCCTCTGGAGTCCATTTAAGCTCATGCCGACTGCTTTGGTGACTCCATCCAACCACCTCATTCTCTGTCATCTCCTTCTTTTGCCCTCAGTCTTCAGCCCTCAGTCTTTCCCAGCATTAGGCTCTTCTCCAGTGAGTCCTTCCTTCTCATTAAGTAGCCAAAGTACTTGAGTTTCATCTTCAGGATCTAGCCTTCTAAAGAGCAGTCAGGGTTGATCTCCCCTAGGACTGACCGGTTTGATCGCCTTGCAGTCCAAGGGACTTGCAGGAGTCTTCTCCATCACCATAGTTCAAAGGCCTCAATTCTTTGGTGCTCAGCCTTTCTTATGGTCCAGCTTTCATAGCCATACATTGCAACTGGAAAAATCATAGCGTTGACTATACGCACTTTTGTTGGCAGGGTGGAACTTATAATGTTAACTGCCATTAAGTTGTTGGGTTGTTTATATCTTTAAAAAACTGTGTGCATTTTTATTTTATTTTTGCACTGCCCCCCCCTTCCTTTCTTCTTTTTGTTTGCTTTCTCTTTGATTGCTTGTTTTGCTTAACATTAATCCTGTGGTACAGTTCTTTGAAACTTGAAAGTTAGCTAATTGCTTTGTGATTTCTAACAGGTCTCTGTTTGGATTAGTTTACTGATGTTTCTGTATTAGTTTCGGATTGCAAACAGCCTCCTGGAAATATAAGCAAGAACTTTACTTAAACAGAGTACCCCAAAAAGAGCATTCTGGAGAACCTAAAGGAGTCACCCGATCCCTTTATCAGACACACAGTGGAACAATTTGATTGCCTACAATCTTTTTTTGTCTTTTGAAGTATCCTGGAAGGATTTTTCTTCTTCTTTTTTTGTTGTTCATACGTTTTAGTAATGTGTCCTCTATTTCCCTGTGATAAAATTTGCTGCGAGGTCTGTGTGGATATTTTGCATACCTAAAGGGGAAGTCCTTGAATTAGCAGACTTTTATACCATAGATTTCACATCAAATGAAACATGTCATTTTGCATACTGATGGTGATATACTAATGGCATAGCTTGGAATTGGTGCCCAGCTGCAAATGGCATAACCTCACCCAAGAGCCATGAAGCTTTATAATGGTTGTTCCCAGTGGAAGACAAGCAGTCTGGTGAGACTCTTGTAATGTATATTAAACCATAGTTATTGACTTCAGCTATTTCCAGGTGACTATGGTTGTTTGCACCCGACAATGTCTGCTAATACTCAATGCATCTCTTTTATGTCTTGTTTTAAGGAGGTTGGCCCATCACAAAAATATGCTCGTGAAAGAATGGATCCAGCATTCAAAAACTTTATTTTCATGTTTTGCAATCTTATTCTTAACAAGGCCAACAGCTGAACTCCTTTTTACTGAACTGTATGAAAATCTTATGTACGTGCATTTCTCTTGTACTTTTTCTATAAGAAACCAATGACATTAGTCTATTCAGAAACTTTCAGTGCAGTGATGGGATTCAAAACATTTTACTACCAGTTCTGTGGTCATGGCTTGGTGGGTGTGGATTGGCTTGGTGGGCATGGCTTAGTGGGCATGGCAGGGCAAGGATACTGTAAAATCTCCATTCCCTCCCCACTCCAGGGGAAGGTTACTGCATAATCTCCATTCCCTCCTGATCAGCTGTGACTCGGGAGGCAGAGAAATAGGTGGGGGCAAGGCCAGTCAAAGGTGATATTTACCAGTTCTCCAAACTACTCAAAATATCCACTACTGGTTCTCCAGAACTGGTCAGAACCTGCTGAATAACAGCTCTGCTTTAGGTCAAGCCAGTTTCAAGCAGCAACTACAGATAACTGGAGGGTTCTAATCAATTAATCAAGAGCACAGAGCTGAAGTTGTTAACTTGCTGGCTAGGACTTTTTCCCTTTGCAGCTCTGCACTGCGAAGAAATGCAGTTCAGGTGGAAGTAGCATGTTTAAGCAATCTCTCTACCCTGTGAGGAGACAAAACAGAGGAGGGAAAGGCATCAGGCACCAGACATTGTACAGAAAAAAAACTTTACCTAAATAAGATAGCACCAAACAGGTTTTTTTTTTTTTTTGCAGTGTCTCTTTCTTCCTCTTTCTCAGTCAGGTGTTCACTTGGTGACAATTTCTCTTAATGATAGAATTGGCAAAACCAATTTCAGTCACTAAACAACTACTAATACTACTACAAAATTGAGAACACTGTAAAGGTAAAACACAGGTGTCAAATTCAATCATGTCATGTGACATATCGTGATGTATCACAATGTGTTTTGTTTTTGTTTTTTTGTTTTTTTTGCCTTTGCAGAAATGGGTTGGGCATGGTCTACACATGATGCATCCAGCTTGTGGGCCAACAGGTTGACAAACCTGAGGTAAATGTTTTCCATGTCCAGTTGGGGTCCAATTCTAGGTGGTGATGCTCATCTCCATTTCTTAGCTGAGAGAACCATCATTGTCCAAAAACATTTCCATTATCATGTGCCCAGAATGAGTATATCTTGAGATACATGGAATGCTGTTACCTTCCCAATGAAGTGGTACCTATTTATCCACTCACATTTGCATGCTTTCTAACTGTTAGTCTCACTCTGCCACATGGACCCTCAGTTCTTGAACCCGGGTTGTCAGCTTTTCAGCTAACAAGCTCATCGTCTCTAACCCCTGAGCCATCATGGTGAGGGGAGGAGGAGCTTCCGGCGATGGCGGTCGCCTGTTTGAGCTCCTAGCTTACCGTGGAGCGCCCAGCAGGGGTAGGAGGTTGCCGCTAGCCCCCATGACATCGGGGGGCTGAGATTCGGATAGCCCGACCACCCTGGAGTGTTTGGGGCTTGTTTTAGCCCACCAGGGGTGGTTGGAGAAGCTTGGAGGCAAAAGGAGTGGAGCGGAGCTGAGAAGCCGAGGAAGAAGCTGTGAGGCAATGGCGTCGCCGTCGGCAGCAGCGTGGCGGCGGCGGCGGCAGCGCGGCGCGAAATTTGAAAGTGGAAAAGGCAAGCCAGCGGCACCAGAGAGGACGGGGAGGCAACGGAAGCTCTGGAGCCGCCTTACAACATCAAAGGACATCAAAGGACACCAGAGGACACTAAGGACACTGAGTGGTGAGCAGAATGGGGGGGCAGCAGGGAACGGCATTGGGAGATGGCTGCGGTGCTGGGTGTGTGGAAAGAACCACAGCCAGGGACTCCCCCATAACAGCTGGCTGTATCCTGGCTGCTCCCAGGCTCCCGGGAATTTGCTCTGGTGTCTGGATAATTTTGGAAGCGTTTCCCCAAACTGCTGCGAATGTTAAGAGAATATTAAGAGACTGAGACGCCGGATAGGGGGGTCAAGATGAGGATGTTGGGAACCAGCAGAGAAGAAGAAGACCTAAATAATGGTTGGGGATGGCCTGGAACCAGCTGCCCAGACCAGACTAAGACTAAGAACAGCTGGGCTTAGAAGGCCACCCCCCATTTACTAAAGAACCCTACGTCTGTAACTACATCCACTTTCAACCACCTTGATTGTCCCCCATTTTATGATTTTATGATATCTCCACCTGCTTCACCTTCGTGTTCTGGAAACATTGGGAACATTCTCCCCCCCCCCCCCCAGCTCCCCTTTAACATCTTTAACATCTTCGCCTCCAGCTATTAACTATTAACTATTACCATCTGCACCTTACCCAATTGGGTTTTAATATTTTACCAATCTACTCAAGGCTAGACCTGCTCCGCCTGCAAGAGGCCCCTCTCTCACAGGTATGGCCCTTCGCGCTTTCAAGGGCCTGCCTTGATGACGGGTTTGTGAACCCCGAGAGGTGGAGGAAACGGAAGCTGAGAGGCTTTTTATCGAAATGTTTTACACTGTTCTTAGGGGGTTCCAGGGAGGGGGGGTGGGTTAACCAGGCCGGGAGAGAAGCCAGCACCAGTCGAGCAGGTGAGTCAAGGAGGGGAGTGAGCGGGGTGGGGGGGAGAGGGAACAAGCTATTCCAGTAGAGGGTTGTTTTATTACATCGGTCGTGGGGAGGAAGGGATGCGAGGACAGGAGAAAATCACGAGGTTGGTTGGGAGACCGTGGCTGTTGGCTACGCCCGGTCATTTGTACCAACCCCCGCAGACTGGGTGGTCAGGAACTACAGGGCCAGGGCATGCGGCTGATGCTGTGCAATGCAAGGTCCGTAACCAACAAGGCCCCCCTCATTAGTGAGTTGATCTCCGAGGGGGAGCTGGACCTTGCAGGGATAACGGAGACCTGGTTGGGCCACAAGGGTGGCTTACCCCTCGTGGAAATGTGCCCACCGGGTTTCCGTGCATTCCATCAGCCCCGGGCCCTGGGTAAGGGTGGCGGGGTGGCGGTAGTTATTCGGGAGAGTCTAGAACCGAGAGAGTTCACTGTTCCTCAGATACCCGGTTGTGAGTCCCTAGGTGTTAAATGGGGCCCAGGGAGGCAGTTGGGCCTGCTGATTGTATACTTGGCTCCTCGCTATACATCAGCGGCCCTGCCCGAGCTCCTCGAGCTGATCTCAGAGACGGCGGTTGAGACCCCCAGGCTTATGGTCATGGGGGACTTCAACCTGCCGTCGACGGGAGCAGCATCTGAGGTGGCTCGGGAGTTCATGGCTTCCATGACAGCCATGGGCCTCACCCAACTAATTCAGGGCCCCACACACGAGGGTGGTCACGCACTGGACCTTGTTTTTGTATCTGAACAGTGGACGAGTGATCTGGGAATAGGGGATTTAGTTATCATTCCCCTGTCATGGTCAGATCACTCATGTCTCCGGCTCGACTTCCCTGTCGCTACCCCTCACCGCGAGGAGGCGAAGCCAGCTCGTCCAAGCTGGTACCGCCCCAAGCACCTGATGGAACCGGAGAGGTTCCAGTCGGAGCTTGGGCCGCTACCTGTAGCCCTGACCCGCGCTCGGTCGGAGGACCTAGTGGCCGCCTGGAATATGGCGGTGGCTGGGGCCTTGGACAGGGTTGCGCCTTTGCGACCTCTCCTGCGGCAGCGATCCGCCCGAGCCCCTTGGTACACCGAGGAGCTGAGGGCGATGAAGCGCCATAGGAGACGTCTAGAGAGCAGGTGGAGGTCCTCACGCTCCGAGTCTGATCGAACACAGGTAAGATCCTATTTGCGGACCTACCTTGTGGCATTGAGAGCATCCAAACGTAGACATTGTGCCGCTCTTATTGCATCCGTGGATAACCGCCCTGCCGCCCTGTTTAGGGTGACCCGCTCCCTCCTATCACAGGGGGCGCGGGTGGCGCCCTTGCAGGGTAGAGCAGAGGAGTTTGGGGAATATCTGCAGGACAAAGTTGCTCAGATCCGGAGCGGATGGGCCCCCTCCAGTGGCCCGGACGAGCCGTCAACAGTGAGTCTTGTAAGACCACTCTGGGAGGAGTTTGACTCTGTTGCCCCCGAGGATTTGGACAGGTTGCGTGGACGGCTGCGACCCACCACATGTTTAATGGAACGACCTCCCCCCCGACATTAGAACCACCACCGACTTCCGCTCCTTCCGGCAGAAACTAAAGACTCACCTGTTTCGACTGGCTGGCCTGGCATAATTTCAACGCCTATCTCCTGGCATTTATATTTTACTGGTTTTTAAGGGTATTATTCTATAGTCTTAATTTTATTGGGTATTGGGATCTTAATGTCTGTTTATTTTAATTATTTATTAGCATACAGTCCTGCACACCTTTTATCCTCCTCTTATCCATCCATTCATTTTATATTTGTATATATATATTCTCCATGTAGTAATTTTAATTGTTTTAATTTTGTTTTTTGACATGGACTGTACACCGCCCCGAGTCCCTTTCGGGAGAGGGGGCGGTCTATAAGCGCTAATAAATTGAATTGAAATGTCCCAGAGAGCACTATAAGCAAAGATTTTACAGATAGAATAGACTGTAGAATTTGTCACAGGTTGCCATGTATCAAGGCCAAGTGTAGTCCCTTTGCATAAAATGGCAAATCAAAAGTATACATAAAACAGAAACTGATTAAGCAAACTAGGGACACACCCATAAAATAGTATACATATAAAGAGTAGCTCAAGCAATCTTTATTATCAATCTTTCAAAATTAATTTTATTGGACATATAAAGATTGGAGGTGATGAAGACAACCCCCCCCCAACCTTTTTCTTCATCAAAGACTGCAAGCATCACCCAAGAGTAAGGTTATGACCCAATCCCTGAGTTTTATTTTCAACCCTTTATTCTCCCTTATCAGATTGTTCTGTATAAATGAACATTAATAATGACAATCTTCCCACTGTCATTCATTTCGTTTAAAGTTGTTTTAGAATTACCAAGTTTCTAGCACAACTCAACTATAATCTCATGTCTGTCTAGTGGTCAATTTATGCTCATTTATTGACTGTTCTGGACAAGTGTCACCTTGTATGGGGATGGGCAGCATAAAATGTAATAAAATAAACAAAATAAATATTTTATAAACTGGACATTTATTATATATATATAAATATCTTCATACTATGAATCTCTGAATACTTTTTTTTCTGGATTTATTATTACCTAAAAAAGGTAATATAAAATATATTCCATAATATTATGTAAAATATAATATTTTAAATATAAAAATATGTTATTTTATATTATGTTATAACACAATAAATTTAATTTTATAATATAATATATATTATATATATTATTATATTGTATAGTAAATATTATTACATTACATAATTATAAATATGCAATGATAATATAACTACATTATATTGATAGAGTATAATATAATGTAAAATAAACAAAAAATCTACACTGGACCTTTATCATATATCTTCAAACTCTCCTCTCTAAATACTGTGCTTTTCTTGCAATATCTAAAATAAACTACTTAATTAGCCTGCAAGTAAAACCTCAAATAACTTGTGTAATATTTTAGATCATGTTAAAACTATTTCCTATACATTTGTATATGACATTGCTGGTAAATTCTTTCGTATTTCCTATTAAAACCAAATTTCTTTTTCATGTAAGCATCAGACAAATTTCATTGCAAAGCCATATGAGTAAAATTATTTGCACTGTAGCGAATAGAAAAGGAAAACACCATAGCAATTGATTGGTCTGAAAGATAATGCAAATTGAATGATGCACTTTTGAAAGATAATGGCCTATTGCTGAACAGTAATGGCTGGGTAAAGGAGACATTTTGATGGGAAATCACATTCAGGACATACCTAATCATTATGTTCAAAAGTAGAAAAGATTGAGCCTATAATGTACTTTATTACATTGCATCCCCCCACTCTGCAAATAATAAATGAGACAAAGTGGTATTTACTTCTACCTTCAATCTGAATAGATTGCAGGTTCTTGCTGCTTAGAGTTTGAATACCTTCTTTTTTTTCCTCATAAACTTTACTATTAGTACTGAAATGAAAATAATGAACTTTCAGAAACACCTTCCCATTTATTTGTTTGTTTGTTTATCAGGTTTACATGAACACTAAAAGTGACTCTTGGGTGGCATACAACAAAGCTAAAACCAATTAAAGTGTACAAAACTATTATTATTATTATTTATTCATTAAACATGAAACAGCCAACTGAACATTCAAAAATGCATTACAAATACCAGTAACTGGTGCTAATGGTTGATACAGTTTGTTGCCAGCGTCCTAGGTATCAACCAACTACCTTCTTAAAATATAACATGTTCCAAGTAGCACATTTTTTTTGCAGTTCTGCTGGTGTTATTGCAGAAAGCTGCAATTTGTTGATGTATCTTGTAAAATTCTTGGTGCCAAGTGCCCCGATGACAATGGGTATCACTGTTACATGCTTCATCCATAGCCATGTAGTTTCGATGGCCAGGTCGTGATATTTCATGATTTTTTCTAGTTCTTTTTCTTCGACTCTGGCATCTCCAGGAACAGTGATATCAATAAACTGTACACTTTGGCCCTCTACAACTGTGATATCTGGCAGGTTGTGCTCCAAATGATGATCCATTTGTATTCGAAAGTCCCACAAGATCTTCACCTTTTCATTTTCAATAACTTTTTCCACTTTATGTTCCTATGACTTTTTGGATACAGGTAAATCATATTTTTTACATAATGACCAGTGGATTAATTTAGCAACTTGGTCATTTCTAGCTTTGTAATCAGTTTGTGCGATTTTGCTGCATTCACATATTAAATGTGAAACAGTTTCGACATTGTTATTGCAAAGTCGGCAGTTTGAGTTGTCAGTGGATTTTTGTATCTTCGTTTCATGGCTTTTTTTTTTTTTTTTTTGCCTTACTCAAATCCAAACTTTTGGCACAATTTCCAGTGAATGATCTTAGCAACGTGGTCATGGCATTTGTTGTTGTTGTTGTTGTTGTTGTTATTATTATTATTATTCTATTTAAAAACCACAGGCTAAAAAAGAACAAATATTAGATAAAGAACACATGTTAAGAATAATAATGGAGCTAGCTCAGAATCTTGCCAGGATCACAATCAAATTTTCAGGGACTCTGAGAACTCAATAGGGATGGAGATAGTCTCACTAAAGAGCTAAGCATATACCATAATAGTAGACATCCACAAGATTGCTTAATTCACCAGGGCAGAGGTGTTTAGTTGGGTATTATCAGCATACTATTGATATGTTGCCCATGGCACAGGACAAGGTCTCATTTATTGTAGAAGTTGAATAAAAGAGGAAAGGGCATTGCCTCCTGTAACATCCAGCATAGTTGAAGATGAGAGCAGGATCTCCCTTTCCACCCCATTGACCAGAATGCACTCCAGAAGAAGGAAATAATAATAATAATAATAATAATAATAATAATAATAATAATAATAATAATAATGGATGATTTGAAACTCTATGGAAAGTCAGAAATAGGAATCCAATCACTGACAAACACTGTCCGAGTATTCAGCACCGATATTTCAATGCAGTTTGGCATGGAAAAATGTGCCACTGTATCCATAAAAAGGGGCAAAATCACTACATGTGAGGGAATTGAAATGCCCAATGGCCAACTAATTAAATGCAACGAAAATGAAGCCTACAAATACTTAGGCATTTTGCAGTTGGATAACATCAAACATGGACAAGTAAAAAATATTGTCAGGAGAGAGTACACCAACAGAGTTAGGAAAATTTTGAAATCTAAATTAAATGGTGGAAATACAATCAAGGCCATAAATACCTGGGCAATACCTGTTATAAGATACACAGCTGGTATAGTTAACTGGACACAAGCTGATTTGAACATTTTGGACCGAAAAACAAGGAAACTAATGACAATGCACTACAGTTTACATCCACGTGGTGACACTGATAGACTATACCTGCCCCGAAAATCAGGTGGCAGAGGATTATTACAAGTGAAGCAAATAGTTGAAGAAGAAAAACATGCACTAGCTGATTATTTAAAAGAAAGTCAAGAAGATCTATTAATCGAAGTAAAGAACAAAAATCTACTGAAGGCCCAACAGACGAAACAAGAACACAGAAAAGATGTGTTGGCAGAACAAAGCCTTACATGGTCAATTTCTGGAAAAAATAAAAGATAAAGTGGACAGTGAAAAAACTTGGTTATGGTTAACAACAGGTACATTAAAGAAAGAAACAGAGTCACTAATCCTGGCTGCGCAAGAACAAGCTACCCGAACAAATGCCATTAAGGCCAAAATCGAAAAATCCTCTGATGATGCCAAATGCAGACTCTGCAAAGAAGTTGATGAAACTGTTGACCACATACTCAGCTGCTGTAAAAAAAACGCGCAGACTGATTATAAATTGCGGCACAATTCAGTAGCACAAATGATCCACTGGAATTTGTGCAAAAATTATAATATTAAAACAACAACAAACTGGTGGGAACATAAGCCTGAAAAAGTCACCGAAAATCAGATGGTCAAGATCCTGTGGGATTTTCGTATACAAACAGACAAAGTACTAGCGCATAACACACCAGACATCACACTGGTTGAGAAAAAGAAGGTTACAATCATAGACATCGCAATACCAGGTGATAGCAGAGTTGAGGAGAAGGAACATGAAAAAGTCGCGAAATACCAGGACTTAAAAATTGAAATCCAACGATTATGGCACAAACCAGCAGTGGTAATTCCAGTGGTAATCGGCACACTGGGTGCTATTCCAAAAGCACTGGAATTACATTTAAAACAGTTAAAACTTGACAAAATCACCATCAGTCAAATGCAAAAAAGCTGCACTGCTTGGATCTGCACGTATATTACGAAAATACGTTACGACGTCCTAGGCCCCTGGGTGGGGCCCGACTAGTAATCAATGCCAAATCTGGCGAATCAACTGGCCGCTGTGATACAATCGTATAATAATAATAATAATAATAATAATAATAATAATAATAACAACAACAACAACAACAACAACAACAACAACAACAGCAACAACAACAACCACCACCAAGTGAACCAGAAAGAATTGAGAAATGTACTAAAAAAGGTCAATGAGGCTGTGCAAACCATTCAAACCACTACATTAGCTGAACCAAACCAGCTGATGTATGCAGCAGCCTTCATAACCAAAGAATTGGGTTTGAAAATACAAAAGAACCAAAGAGGCAAGAAGGGGATGCCTAAGTGGAAAATTCAGTTGGAATTGAAGATCAAAAAATTTCATGGAGAGTTGAGCAACTTGAAGAACTTAAGGCAAGGACAGATAAAGAACAAGCAGGTCAAAAGGAGCCTGGAAGCAAGATACGATTTGGAGAATAAGGAGATTGCAGTAGTAATTGAAGAGCTGAAGCAGATGGTTGTTGCCATTGCTGAAAAGATTAAACGGTATGAAAATCGAATAACTCAGTTCAAGGAAAACTCACACTTCAGAGCAAATCAACAGCAGTTTTATAAGAGCTTAGAAAGTGGAGAAGGAGTAACAACAAATGAGAAGCCTTATAAAGGGAAAGCTCTGAAATTCTGGAAGAATTTGTCGGAAAACAACAAGAAGCACAACAGAAATGCAACATGGATCAAGCAGGTTGAGGATTGTATTGAAATTAAATTATTAAAGTGCATAAAATGGAAGATGTGAAAATAACAAAAGAAATGGTGCAAAGGCAGTCAAGAAAATTGAATAATTGGAGTGCACCTGGACCAGATGAGCTACATGGTTTCTGGCTAAAGGCACTTACAAGTATGCACGAAAGATTGGCAGCCCAAATGAACCAGATCTTAAAAACACCTGACAATATGAATGGATGACAACTGGAAGGACATTTTTGATCCAAAAAGATAAAGAAAAAAGAAAGGACCCTGGAAACTCTAGGCCAATCACCTGTTTGCCAACAACATATAAGCTCCTTACTGGTATCATTGCAAACCAAATTTATGGATACTTGGAAAGAAATGAGTTGATTTCTGTAGAACAGAAAGGATGCTGCAAAAATTCAAGAGGAACAAAGGACCAACTGCTGATTGACAAGCTAATCCTAAAGAATTCAAAGAAAGATGAACCAAGCTGTTCATGACTTGGATAGACTACAAGAAAGCATTTGATTCAGTTCCCCACAGCTGGATCAAGAAATGCCTGAAAATCTTTGGCATTAGCAGCAACCTACAAAAATTCATGGAAACTTCAATGAACCTCTGGAAAGCGCAGCTTATGGCTAATGGAGAAGAACTGGGTGAAGTTAAAATTAAATGAGGCATTTTCCAGGGTCATTCACTTTCACCCCTACTTTTTATACTCTCAAGGCTACCACTGACAACCATTTTGAAGAAGGTGAACTGTGGATACAAACTTGCAAAGAAAGGACTAAAAATTTCACACTTGGTGTACATGGATGATTTGAAGCTGTTTGGCAAAACAAAAGCTGAACTGAATTTATTAATTGAAAGCACAAAAGAATTTAGCCAAGACATTGGTATGCAGTTTGGAATTGACAAATGTGCAATAATGGCAACCAAGGCAGGCAAGGTCCTAGAAGATGATGGAATACAACTTAAGAATGAAGAAATGATAAAGGCAGTAAAACCAGAAGAAGGCTACAAGTACTTGGGGATTTTCGAGGCCCCTGACTTAACGCATATGGCTCTTGGACATCTGTCGAAAAAGGGGCTACAGGGCTCAGTTGTTACTGCCTGTGAACCAGGGCGTGCAACTGCAAAGCGACTGGAAAAAAAGTGCAAAACTTGGACAACAGAAGAAAATCGACAAATCCTCAAATATTATTCTCAGGCAGAACCAAGCCAGGGGATTTCAAAACAGAATGATGCAACTGTGGAAGGAACAACACCTGGAAAGTGACATAACTGAACAAAAATTAATGGATAAAAGGTGCTTCATCATCCATAATAAAGTTTTCACACAAGTGGAAATGCAACATCTAGAAATATTGGCTAAAAAGAAAACAACAAGTGATGATGAACAAGCTGAAAAAATTGCTCCAACACCTGAACAAATTGACCAGCCAGTGGAAGAAAAGAACATACAGGATGAAGACCCTCCTGCACAACAACTTGAAAGTGTAGAGCTAAGTGATCTCGAAAAAATGCTGAAAGAAAAAATTGAAAACCACATCAAAGAAAATGTAAAAAGAAAAAGAGTACCCATCATTCGCGAAGGGCATAGCAAATGAGTGAAAGATCTGTTAACTGCCGTGAACAACATTCTAACTTCCATCCCATCCAGAACACTATATGAAACCAACCACTTAATGTATAGCACAGCTGCCAATATAACTGCAGAACTAGGTTATAAAATGCCAAAAAAGAAACCACTGGAACACCAAAGTGGAAAATTCGACTTGAAAATAAAATTAAAAAACTACGAGGGGGTATCTGAAGTTCTTAAAAGAAGGAAAACTAAAGAACAAAAAGCTGAAAAATACTTTACACAAAAAATACAACCTGGAGGAAAAAACAATTACAGAAATAATGGAAGAACTAAAACAACGTGCAATAGCAACAGCAAGGAAAATTGAAAGATATGAAGGGTGAATAAAACAATATTGTGAAAATGTCCAGTTCAGAAGAAACCAACACCTCTTCTACTGGTCCCTTGATGAAAATCGAATCCAAACTAATATTCACCCATGTAAAGAAAAAGCTTTGAACTTTTGGAAAGAACTGTGGGAAAACCCAGTGGAACACAACAACACTGCCTCCTGCATGAAAGCTATTCAACAACAAACAACACAAAACAAGATGGAAAATATTGTAATAAAAACTGACATGGTGGCAAAACAAGCAAAGAAGGTCAAGAACTATAGTGCACCTGGCCTGGATGAACTGCATGGATACTGGCTAAAACACCTAACAAGCCTCTATCATCGCATGACCACTCAATTTGATCAAATGCTTCAAAATGCAACACGCGAAGAATGGTTAACAGCCGAACATACTTGATAATGAAAGTTCCAGAAAAAGACACAGAACCAAGCAACTATTACCCAATTACTTGTCTGCCAACAACATTCAAACTTTTTACAAGGATACTGGCAAAATCAGTATTCAATCACCTGATGGAAAACAGTTTGTATCCAGTAGAACAAGAGGAAATTATAAAAAATCAAGAGGAACAAAAGATCAGCAGCTCATAGACAAAATGGTACTAAAAATGCAAAATGAAGAAAAACAAATTTAAATATGATGTGGATTGATTACAAGAAGGCATTTGACTCATTACCCCACAGCTGGATTAACACCTGTCTGGAAAACTTTGGAATCAACAAAAATATCTGTATATTTTTTAAAGCAAATATGCAAAAATGGAAAACAGTTCTAACAACAAATGGGGAGAACATTGGTGAAGTCAACATCAGAGGAGCAATCTTCCAAGGGGATTCACTTTCACCACTACTGTTCAGCATTGCATTAATTCCACTGACAATAATCCTACAAAACACAAAAATAGGATACCAAATCTCAAGCAAACATGGCAAGATAAACCATCTATTATACATGGATGACTTAAAAATGTGTGTGAAAAGCCCCACTGAACTTAAATCAATACTCAACATAGTTCAACTGTTCAGCAGTGACATCAAAATGAACTTTGGGCTTGAAAAATGTGCTATATTATCCATGTGGCAAGGAAAATGGAAAGAACAGGAGGAATAGAACTGGGAAATGGAAATATAGTGAAAGCATTAGCAAAGAATGATGGTTACAAGTACCTAGGCATATTGGAAGCAGATAACATCTTGAATGGAAAAGTCAAAGTGTCATCACAAAAGGAATACATCAGGAGGGTTCGCAAAATATTAAAATCAAAGCTGAATGCTGGAAAAAATAATTAAAGGCATTAATACATGGGCAGTTCCAGTGATACGCTACTCAGCTGGAACCATCAACTGGACTCTGGCTGAACTGGAAAACCTGGACCAGAAAACATGCACACTTTTGAATATGTACCACGCTTTACATCCATGAAGTGACATTGACAGGTTGTACCTGCCAAGAAAAATAGAGGGCAGGGGGCTATTGAAAATCCATCAAACTGTAGAAGAAAAAATATGAAGTTTGAATGATTATGTGAACCAAAGTACAGAAAAAATGCTGCAGGCTGTAAAAACGGAGAACAGCATAAAAACAACAGAAACAAAGGCAGAATATAAGGAAAAACAGCTGGATGACAGATTAAATAGATGGAAAACCAAAGCTTTGCATGGACAGCACTTGAAAAACATTGAAGGAAAATGTGATGACAACTTGACATGGACATGGCTTAAGATGGGAACTATCAAGAAAGAAACAGAAGGTTTAATAACTACATTATCAAGAATGCCTATGTCTATGTCTATGATAAATGCCTGTGAAACTTCTCTCCTATAGTCATTGTTAGTATAAAGTCAATGAATAATGGTACGTTATCTGAATGCTCCAGATTTGTAACTATTGAACAGAACTCTGGCCAACCATTCAGAAATATATTGAACTGATTTGGGAAAATTCAGGAAGTGCCTAACAGCAAAACAGTGTTCCTCCAAAGCCAAATGGTGCCTTTTGATACTTTGTTATACATATTTTAGTGATACAGATGTTATGTAAACATAAATTTATATACTTCTTTGCAAATATTCCAGACAAGATACATGCTGTCATTCGAAGTGGAATTTGCTTATTTCTTAAATTTCTGAGTTTTGCTGTTGATGTACACTTACAGTCACCAGAAATTTCTTTTTAAGGGCAAGAAACAGAAAATAAAATAAGCCTTTATCATACAATAGGAACTTTTTTTTGAAAGAAGTATGATTTGGTAAACAATGGACAATTGAATTTCTTAAGGATACTTTACCAACAATGTAAGCTAAAGCAGTTATGTATTTTGAGAATTTACATAGTAAGAACAATGAAACACAACTGTAACTATTTCTTTTTACATATTTAATTCTTTTCACTTGGAGTCCCTATAGCTTCTATTTCACCTCGTCAAGTACTAATGGTATTTCTTTTTTACTATTCACAGTTGTTTACAAAAAGAGACTGTTAGAGTCTTTTCTGTATTTTTATGTGTAGGGTTTTTCTTTATTCCCTTTATTTAGTGATTGTGGGAATAATAACTCAAATCTTGAAAGGAATCATTTCTTAAATGTGAGTTTTGTGCAATTAAAATATGCACATTCATGACCATTCTGTGGGAGTGTAGGAGAAGCATAAAGGTATAATTTCCATGCCATTCAAGTCAATAGTTGTTGTTGTTTTTAAGATAATAATAATAATAATAATAATAATAATAAAAAACTTTAATTTATAGACCGCACCCTTTCCTAAACAGGACTCGGGGCGGTGTACAGACATATTAAAACAATGTAAATACAAAAATATAGGTAGATATACATAAATAAACAGAGGAGGCAGGTTATACACTGTACAATAGATTAAAATTCAAATATAAATTAAAATTACCCTTAAAAATTACCCCAAAATAAGGTGTTTGCCAGGAGGTTGAAAGTGGGACTATAAAGAGAAGGAATTTAGGCAAACCATTAAAAAGAAGCAAATAAAGCTGAGACACAAATATGCATAAAGGGTTGGATTCAAAGTTGTATTCCTTTAATAGATGAATTCCTTCTGAATCCCATCCAATGTCATGAGTTTGGAGTGGTAGCAGCATTTTCCCAATTAAAAAATAGTCTCTTATTATTTATAAGGCAAAAAAGAATAAAGATACTAGGAAAGACTAAAAGGGAAAAGAGGAAAACAAATGCTTGCAGATCCAAATCACTAATTTTATGACAGATAGATAATGATAGATGAGAAGAGGAAAGAGAGATGAGAGATGAAAAATAGATGATAAACAGATAGAGATAGATAGATAGATAGATAGATAGATAGATAGATAGATAGATAGATAGATAGATGATAGATAGATAGA
Source organism: Natrix helvetica (assembly GCF_964273705.1). Classification (NCBI taxonomy): domain Eukaryota; kingdom Metazoa; phylum Chordata; class Lepidosauria; order Squamata; family Natricidae; genus Natrix; species Natrix helvetica. Next base: position 321,171,713 of record NC_138548.1, read on the forward strand.
TAAATAGATAGATGATAGACAGAGTATATCTAGTTCAGAATATAACTTAGAATTCTGATCATATGTTTTCAGACTGTAATTTTAACATTTGCACTTAGCTGTGTCCATAATTTCTTAGTGAGAACAAAATTACATCTCTACTATCCAGCAGTTTTTTTTAGTTTAAGCTTACATGTCATCTGATTTGTTCAGATATCCAGCCTTTCAAGTGCATTGGATCAATGTACCACTTACTCATATTGTAAAGCTACTTTTATTGATTTCTTATTGGCGGCTTTTCATAAAATGGGTTGCTAGAGATAAGGATCCCTTTTCACCCACCTGTCCTATATTGCAGATCCTTATCTCTACTAAAGTACAATATATAGCATGCAGTCTCAAGTAGAATCAAAGCAATGGGTCAAAAGAAGGGGAAAGTCATCTTGCTTACATGGAAGATTTCTGCTATGATTAGAGAATCTAATCCAAAGAGCTATAATGGATGTATGAAGAGCACTAAAGGTTTTTTTTATTTCACTAATTAGTTCAGTAATTGTAAATTGACCATTCTTCTCTTTTCACTTCTATTTTACTTAATTCCATCACTGAATGCCATTACAAAGCGATTTAAATAACTGTTCCTTATATGCATTCATGAAATGGAGAAACATTGTCATCTAGAGTCTGTGTTCCCCTCTCCCTCTCCCTCCCTGGGTTATGGCAGTCATTATTGCTGATTCTACCATGGGCACTCATGGGTGCGTGCAATAAAAAATGTTCTGTGCATGCGCAGAAGGGAAAAACAAGATGGTGGCGCCATAGGCACTGCCCAGAGAACCAGTTTGGGGGCGTGGCAGGCCTGGGTAGCTGCTGGTTCCAGTGACCCAGGCTGCCAAACCACTTGGCTGAACCAATCCGAACCGGTAGGACCCACCACTGACTTAGACATATTAATTGAATGGTTCCAGATGTATACAAGAAACTGATAAACCAAAGCAGATCCAGCACAAGGGTCAAAAAATCAAGATGGAAATTTTAATTCATTCTATACATTATTTTTACTTTGCTCTGGTTTGTTATTCATTGCTAGGATCATGATATGCATCAATACTATAAATAAACAACATTCTGAAATAGATTATAGACAAGTGACGGTGAACCTTTAGACACTGAGTGTCCAAACTGTGCATGTGCATGCCCAAACTAAAAGGTGTCCGTGTGCGCAAACGTGGACATGCACATGTATGGACATGCACATGCATGGACATGAATGTGTGCATACACAGACATGCATGCACATGCAGCAGTTACTGAAGACCAGCTGGCCAGCAGGAGGCAGGGCATCCCAACACCAGCAGCACGGCAAGAGGTAAGATCTTTTTTCTTTTGTGAGCTTCTGTTATTTTTGCAGGGAATCACAAAAGAAACACCACAGAGATCTGACTAGGGGTGACGGCACGCATGCCAGCAGAGAGGGCTCTGTGTGCCACCTCAGGCACGCGGGCCATAGGTTTGCCATCATAGAAAAAGAAGGGAATAGGTAAGACAACTTATGGAGAATCTGGAAAATTAATACTGGAGAGGAGAAAAAGATAAAAGACACCCTTGCAAAGTATTAGGGAGGTTTTTTGTGACACAGAGCTCCTTAAAAATCAGCAAGTTGAGGGGCGGGGCCGAAGTCGCGATGGCACAATGTGCCGTCTCAATGCTCTGAGATCGCAATGAACACTTTTGCCACTGGGGGAGTTCAAACGGATCTAAAGTGCCCCGTAGAGACAGTGAACAGGAAGAATATGTCTTGCTGAACTTGGGGATATCGCAAAATCCCCGAAAGAAGCAAGAGAAATTTCTGCAAGCCTGTGACTAAAAATCCAGCCTAGGCTGATGAAGTCGGGGCAGCCCCAAAATGAAAGGAAGGGAAAGTGAAAGTGTTTCCAGCTGGTGAGGAATCTTCATTGTTTTAAAAGAGAGACTGCCTATAAAACTTAAAAATTGGTTCAAATTGAAGAATAGAAGAATCAAGTGGCGAAATTAATCTTGCAGCTATTCTGGACAGTGGCTATCCCATTTTTTATATGCCATCTTCATGAATGAAACATTTACAAGCTTTTTAAAATGGATGGATTAAGTCTTCTGTTTCTATCTTTTTTTTTCTGTGACCCTTGGTGATTTATAGACCAAAGCTTTCCTCTTTCATCGCTGTGAGTATTATTATTTTTTAATTCATTTAAAGACTGGACCTCTTTTTCTAATTTGAAATATAAAACAGATATAAAAAAACAAATATTTTAAAAGTGCTACGTGCCGGGAGTTTTGTTGATTGGAGCTTGGTATTCAAGCGGAACTTTTCCCTTTCTTTGCAGTTTGTTTTGACGGCTCATTACAGAGTGATAGGGGTAAGCCAAATGTCCCTTTGAAGTATGTTTTCAACCACAGAAGAGGGGAAAAAGTGGCTTTTGTGAATCCATGCTTTAACTTTAAAAAACCTTCCAAGTGAGAGCTCTTTGTTTAAGATGGTGGAGTGTCAGGAAAATGGAGAGATTGTAAGCCTGCAGACAATATTTTCAGAATTACTAAAATTAACAAATACATATGAGAGGATTGAACAAAAACTGGAACTTTTGGAACAGTTAACAGAAAGACGCGATCGAGAATTTGATGATGTTCACCAAATGCAAAATGAGGGGATTAAAATTCAAAGAATTGAAGTGGAAAATGAATATAAAGCGATTAAACTTGCTGACATTTATGGCAATTGGTTTGTTTTTGAAAATACAAAGAATGGAATACTGAAAGAAGAAATAAATGGAGAGAAACCTATTTCAAAGGGCAAGACATAGAAGAAGAAGAAAAAAGTAAAGAATTTTTGGACTATGAAACTTTATTAACGAAAATATGGATAACACTGCTGACAACTAAAGACAAGTGGAATAAAGAAGCAGAAAGGGGGCATCAGGATTATATGAGAGATCTTACAAGCAAGGAGTTGCTAGGACTAGTCCATACAAGGCTGATTAAGAAGAAGCTTAGAAGATTGATACCACAAATGGCAGAGGACATAAGATTGTTTTGTTATTGGAAAGATACAGGTTGATAGATGGAAGGGTATAATTTAAAACTACTAGCTAAACCTAGTTAAACTCTAGTGATAATAGGTATAGTTAAATTAAAAATTGATAATGATAATACTATATACAATGTGTAGTGTTATGGTA
>NC_138548.1:321844227-321859227 GCF_964273705.1 Natrix helvetica
GCTCTGATCTCATTTTAACAAGTCTTTAAGGCTTACCCTTCTCCCTCTGGTTAGTTTAGATTGTGGGTCCTGTGTAGGAATGTTGGATGTTGACAGAGTACTGGTTTTACTATTTTCAGTTTTTAACTTTTTAATTGTTGCTGTTATTGCTTTTAATGTTGTATGCTGCCCAGCATCCCTGAATTTGGAGAGCCTTATAGATTTGATAAATAAATACATTTTGGATACAGCTTCATTTTTCAGTAACACAAAATTAGAAGATATTAGTATTTATTTAGACACATTAATGGTCCTGTCCACTATCTACATATTGATACTGTGAAGTCCTTCATTAATGCCTGTGGCATGCTAGAATTATATACATAGACTATATCAAGCCCAAAACAGTATAGTTTGGATTGCCTTGCACAATCCAAGGAATGCATATTATTGATGGCCAACTGATACCTCATTTCTAATATCTTTTGTTCAGGAAAAAATATAAAGAAGTATTCAAATTGTGTCTGGGCTTTAGGTTTCCAAAAAGTTTCAACCTACTTTTGGCCAAAACTCCATCTTATAACTTTTCTTGCCACAGTTGATATGCAGTGTTACTGCAATTATTAAATTAGTAATAAGGGTGTTAAATGAATCTGGCTTCCCCATTAACTTTGCCTATCAGAAGGTTGCAAAAGATGATCACATGACCCAAGGACACTGCAACCATCATAAATATGAACCAGTTGTCAAGCATATGAATGACAACTGGGATGCTGCAACGGTCATAAGTGTGAAAAACATACCACTTTTCTTAGTGCAGCTGTAACTGAACATCACTAAATGAACTGTTGTAAGTTGAGTACTTGTATTACCTAAAGACTGACTATTCTGATAGTTACAACCAGGTTTTTGATTGATGTGATTTTCTCTACATGGAATTATCTTAGAAGAGTGAGAATTCCAAGTTCATTCACAGAGTCCCTTTTCTCTGTCCTAATAGTGTCAGAGGCAAATTTGCTTAAGATATTTGTTTTAGGCCAGCAATTTTACCTTTCTTTCCACAATTACAGCATAAATATTCTTTTTCATGCTAGTTCCCTAATTTATATTTCTGTTTCAAGACTTCTATTTAACTTCAGAAGCTAGGCAAATTTGGGCCAGGTTAATACTTGGATGAAGGTTACCAAGCAATAGCAGGGCTGTAGGCTGTGTTGGGAATGAAGTGTGTGTGTGACTCTGATAAAGGCCATGGGAAATCACTTCTGCATCATTGCTCAAACAACTGCAGTGACATGTCTACAAAGTAAGAAGGTAAATGTATGAGAGATGTATGATATTGAAGTCATGATCAAATTAAGAAAAAAAAATGATAATGTTGCTAGTCTTATAATGGTAACATGAGTCCCTTAAAGTGATAAACAATGTATGTAGCACAGGAAAAGTATTTACTGATCTAATGGATAAATTCACCAGCAGAAGATAAGGAAGACTGATTGAAAAGCAGATTAAAAGCAACTGATTATCATGGTGAAATAAGATTATAAGAATAATTTTATTGCATTTGGTGAGGCCTATTTTACTTCTGCATTTTGCTTTTTAGGAAACAACTAGATGCTTCTGGGTAACTTTGAAGCAGGTAGTGAAGGCATAATATTGTTTGCCTGCAACTTGGTCGTCTGCTGATCCCAACAAGGAGTAGTATTGTTCTTGAGACTAAAGACCATGTTAGGCTTGGAATCTCATGAACCTATACAACCTTGTTTTAAAGGCATTTAAAATAGCTATAACATCTTGCTGATAAACTCCACATGTATAAATTAATGCATGGTGTGAAGAAGTGATGCTGCTTCCTGGTTTTTTTGTCCAATGTGTACCATTTTACACTTAACTAAAGATGAGTTGCATTTTTTGTTTTGTTGACTTTTTAAGCTGGATAAAGAGTTCCTTTCTTCCATTCCCATTAATTTTTTTTAACTGAATAATTTGGTATCAAGAAAGACTTGCCTCTTTTTACTCCTATGGTTATTTTTCCAAATTTCTTTATTGACCTCATTTACTGATAATTACTAATTTACTTAGATGCTGCAGTTAGATTAGTGATATATTAGTGCTACATTACAAAATGTATCTCATTGTTATCAGAAGATAGGTTTATACCTCAAGCCCCTAAGGATGGATTACTTCTGCTTTGTCTATATTTTTAAGAATTGGGAAGTTTTTCATTGCAGAACTTGGAAAAAGGAAGTTAGAATTTAAGTTACCCTCATTTAAGTTAATTATAACTTGACAGAGAATGAGAATTTCTTAAACTTGAATTTATTTAATGCTTATACAGTAATAAATAAAATCTGTTATATGAGTAAGTGAAATAAAATGCTTGGATTAAAGTTCTGGAATCTCTGGCAAAATGTTTGTACCAAAGTGCCTGAAACTTTTTTATGTGTAATTTTAAAATAAAACAACAGATAATTTTTCCTGCTGGTATTTTGGAAGAATTATGCTTCCATGACAGACCAGTGCTGAAAGCCTTCAGATACAGTTCTTGCTATGAAAGATTGCCAGGTCCCTCTTTTCAGAAGCACAAATATTTCCACCTGAGCTAGACAAAATCCAACCATTTCCAGGGTCCATTCTGGTATTCCTATATAAATTGGAGGTATTCCTGTATATTCTTAAAAGCCACACTTAGCAAATATTGATAGTAACAAGAATCTGAAATAATTTAAGCCAAGTACAAATGAAAAAAAAAACCCATCGTTTTTTTGATAATAGTAACATTAGAAGTATTGTGAAACCTGGAAATAAATATACATAAACATAATAGGACAGAAAGTTATTTGCTTGTAAAAATCGAAGCTCATATTAAGAGATCCAGCAAAGCAGAGATTATCTTTTTTCAGGGTACTCTCTTCCATTGAACCTTTTGCCCCAAAGCTTCATTTTTGATGCATTCAGCCTGATTTTCGTGGCATCACCTGGTTATTACATGCATTGGGATTGGTGCTGCAGAAGGTAATGGGGTCCCTGGGTTTTGTGTATGGTGTTCCAATCCTGGCTTGCTAAGATCTCTGTCATGCATGAATGGAGCATGGTAATACTTATTTTAGAGTTGAACTGTATTTGTTATTAGAGTTATGTCCAGTCTTTGGCACAGGAGCTTGTCTTCCTCCTATTTTTTCTCTCCACAACCACTGCCCTTCAGGTGGGTTGGACTGCGAAAGTGATAATTTAACTATGAGCTTCTGTAGCTGAGAATGGCCAGGGACCCCAGTCTCCTTCACCATTCTCTGCGTTGTGTTCTGTTCTCCTTGCCAAATTGTTGGCACTAACCTGGTTCCAATCAAAACAACTATCAAACTCCACTTTCGGAAAAGTCTATATCCCATTTGTTTAACAGAGAAGTAAGCATTGTAATGAAAGCCTGTCAGTCTTTTGTACTGCTGCCTTGACTCTTACTTTCATTCTGTTTGTAATTTTATATACAGCAAAATCTCAAAAAGAAATAGATGAGGCAGAGGAGTAGTCCAGCAGCAGAGTGGGAAGCTTAGCGAGAGAAGGAAGTATGCAGAGGAGGCATGAATGGGAAGGAAGAATTGGGGAAGGTTAAAGGCAGGGCAAGATGTTTGATAAAAAAGGTCATAGGAGACATGGAACACAGAGTAGAAGAGACTAAGAGGTCAGGGGAGTTCATAAGGCAGGAGTGGGAAAACCCCAAATTGACAGACCAGCTGGCATTGTGAAAATATTCCATCTTTTCTTCTTCAGCAGAGTCTTGGATTGGAAGGCTGTATGTACATGCACACATGGTAATTAAAAAGATGATGTAAAAACATGTAAATATTAAAACTGGAAGACAATGCTTTCTGGATCCATGAAATAGACATAATACAATGAACAGTAAAAACCTTGCTACTCTACAGTCAGTCACTGTAATCTTTGGCACATATAATATTATGTCCTATTGCTAAAAAGTTTCAAGTATAATGATTATATTGTTATATTTATCAACTTAAATGGGGTTTGGTTTCCCTTCCCCCCATTTATTTAATATCTAAAATGATACATCTAAGAGATGTAAATAGCAAAGTACACAAAGATGTAGTTGAGAAGCAATGGCAATGTTCCTGCAACATCTGCCATTCTAATGGTTGTTGAAGCTGAGTCAATAATCCTGCCTGTTAGAAATGCCACTTTTTGTTCATTTGTATCCCTTTTCAAGTTGTGCACTAGAAGAAATTGACCATGCTGATAAGAGCTACTTATCAAAGTTAATTATTCATCCACCATCCCAGGGTTATATATCACTCTTGGATCCCCATGCTAGTTGGCAAAGCCAGGACTTATTGCTCTTCCAAAATACCAAAACAACCTGGGCTAGCCTCACTTACAGGGCACAAGCAATGGCAGAGAAGGCTCTTCTAGATCACACTAATTGATTTGTTTAAGCTGATGGAGTCCTTGACATGCTACTCCTGCAAGACTGGGTGGGATGGGTCATATACTAGGGTTCCTCAGCTAATCTGTCTTGCACCATGAAGGTCATTAGCAAGATGGATGGCAAGCAAATAAATTATTTTAGAACATAACCCCACTTAAATTCAACATGCAGCTTATGCAGTAGAGGTGCCATGCTGCCAAATTCTGCACCAGCTTTTCCAGTTTGAGAGATGATCATGGCATAAGAGACTTAGAGGACTTTCCAATTCAGGACAAAGTTAAATCATGCATAACATGGATTGATCAAAGGCCCTACTAAACACAATTGCCACCTGTTCCTAGAACAGGAGTTGTGAGTCCAGAAGGACCCCCAGATTATACCGTGGGTCTGTCTGGAGCAATGCAACCCCATCCAGGACCAGAGATGGTAAACCTCCAGATCAGGGGTGGGTTCCAGCAGGCGCTAACTCCTGGTTCATTTGTTGGTGCGCTATGTGCGCTTGACACCTTTGTGTGCATGTGCGGTGCAATATAAATTGTTCTGCACATGCGCAGAAGCAAAAAACAAGATGGCACCATAGGTGCTGCCCGGAGAACCGGTTCGGCAGTGTGGCAGGCCTGAGTCGCTGCCGGTTCCAGTGACCCAGGCTGCTGAACCAGTCAGAACCAGTCTGAACTGGTAGGAACCCACCACTACTCCAGATGCAGGGGAGTACCCACCTACAGCCACTTTATCAGGGTTTAGTTGAAGCCTGTTTTTCCCCATCCTGTTCACCTGTGAGTAGGATGTGTGATCTGTTTAATGATGGTAGTATATCCTATAGTGGTGGATGATCTTACCCAATGGCTTCATGTAGATATCAAAAAGGAACAGAGACAGCACTGAGCTCTGAGGCATCCTTCATTGCAGCAGGTGTGGGCTGGACCTTTTGCTTCCTAGGAACACCAATTGGGACCAGTCTTGAGAAAGGAAGTAAACTGTGCCCCATATTTAGGAAGTCGTACATTTTAGTTTTTGTTCTGCATAAAACTGGAGGATAAAGATATAGAGAAAAGAGTTGACCCACCATTTAATAAAAACACATTGTTCATTAGGGAACTCATTAATCATAGACCAGCGATGGTGAACCTTTTTTGGCTCGCGTGCTACAAGTGGGGGGAGCGCGGGGGGGTCGTGTGCAGGCATGCCGCACCCATAAGGCAACGCGCTCCCCAGTGCACATGCGCGCACAATCCCCCCCCCAATTTTTACATGCTTTTTTCGCCCTCCCCAGGCTCCAGAGGCTTTATAGGAGCCTGGGGAGGACGAAAAGAGCCTCCCCCGCCCCTCCGGAGGCGTCGTTTTAAGCGCTCCGAAGGCTTCAGGGAAGCCTCCGGACGGTCCCTGAACAGGCACGAGACGTGAGTCTCCATCGCCTGGGCCCAGATCGCCTCTGCTGCACGGCGCCTCGGGCCCGGCATCCTTGCTCCGCTCCGCCCAGCCTCGGTGCGCTCGCCAGGGCCTGGCCTTCACATCGCCGCCACCGCTGCCGCCAGGACGGGCTCGGCCGAAGGGAAGTCCGTCAGGCCTCAGCCGCGCCGCCCTCGCTGCCGCCTCCTCCTCCTCTAGTCGCGCCATGCCAGGCAGGCCGCACAGCCGCCTCGATTCCGACCTCGGGCGGCCCCGCGCCACATCGTGTTCAGCCCCGCGGGCGGCTCCGTCCTCGGAGCTCGGCTGCCTGCCGCCTTTCCCCTCCTTTGTCTCGCAGCGGGGGTGGCCCGCCACCGAGTTGCGACTATTGCCGCCGCCGCTGCTGCTGCCATTCACGGGACCCGCCTCTTGCCCTCTTCCTCCGGTCGGCAGGTTCCGATTCGTTCGCTGCCTGCCGGGCCCCGGCGCCGCGTTCAAGCCGGAGGGGGAAAGGAGGAGAAGGAGAAGGAGGATAACAAAGCCCCCTTCGCTTTTCCCCTCCCCCTTCCCCTTCCTTTCGGCTTAACCCTTGCGACGCCCGCACAAAGCCCCGAGGGGACGGATTCCTGTGCGGGACGCATGGCAGGAAGGCTATAGAGTCCCCCCTCCCTCCGCCGTCCAGACGGTCCCTGAAGCCTTTAGAACGCTTAAAAAGTCACTTCCGGTTTGCTCGGAGGGGGGTTTTAAGCGCTCCAAAGGCATCAGGGAAGCCTCCGGACGGTCCCTGAAGCCTCCGGGGGTGGCGGGGTAGGCTCTTTTCGCCCTCCCCAGGCTCCTATAAAGCCTCTGGAGCCTGGGGAAGGCAAAAAATAGCTTTTAAAAAGGTGAACTCAGCTGGCCAGTGTGCGCATGCGCGCTGGCCAGCTAACAGGGCAGCGCCTCACGTGCCCTGACAAATGGCTCCGTGTGCCACTTGTGGCACGCGTGCCATAGGTTCGCCATCACGGTCATAGACTTTTGTGGGAGTATTATTGCCTATTACTTTAGTTTATGTTTGAAAATATATTCTGTGCCCATCCCCCCCAAAAAATGCAGCTACTTAGCAATAATAATAACACACTGCTTACTCTGCATAGGTAGGTACGGAATATTGCAAGTACATCAGACAGTTGAAGAACTTAGGGCATTGGAAGAAAATCTGAAGGACAGTGAAGAAGATGCATTGAAGCTAGTATGCCATGAAGACTTACTGAGTACTGGAGTACCAAACTGAGCTACAAAAAAGACCAAATAAAGATTAGAAAACTGGTATGGCAAGGCAAAGTATTACATGGCTGGTGTATATATTTTTTTAAAAAAAGCAGGGAAAGCAGGTAGCAACAACCTGGCAATGACTTAAGATCACGAAAGTCGAAAAAAAGAAACAGAAGAGCTTATTCTGGCTGCACAACACCAAACCTTAAGAACGAATACATAGAAAGTCAGAATTGTAAAGGCAGCAATAGACAGCAAATGCCATTTCTGCAGAAAAACTGAAGAAACAGTGGGCCCCTTAGTTAGCTCTGCAAGAAGATTGTACAGATTGACTACAACAAATGACAAAGTAGTAACAATGCAAATTAGCAAAAGCTTGTGGGACTGCAAAATAGACAAAGTAATAGAAAATGAAGAAACTCAAATGTGCTGGGACATTAAAATTCGAACATATGAGTACCTGACACATAACATTCCAGACTTAATAATTCTTGATAAGAAAGTCTGGATAGTGGATTTGGCAGTATCTGGAAACAACAAAATAGAAGAGAAGGAATTGTATAAAGTCACAAAGACCTGCAAATAGTAGAATGACTGGCAAAAGAAAGCGAAGACCGTCACAGAAACAAATATTTCATCTCCTCTAAGCTTACAAAAATATTTCCCTATCTCTTGTCTATAAACAAATGCATCAAAAGTTATCTTTTCAGTCCTGCTGTTAGCAGAACGTCTAAAAAGGGTTGCAAGAAATAACAACACACCTTGATTTATTTTTGATCAAATTTCCCAACTTCATATATCTTCCTTTTTCTTCTAACAATCTTAATCATAGATTCATTCAACTATTGTAGGATTTGTTTTATCATCATTTCTATAAGAGATTTCTTCAAGGCTTTAATAAGCTTCCTTTGTAAATCCAGTAGAAAACTATTTCTCAGGTCACTCTCTTGGTTTATCATTTGTATTTTCCTTTTTAATTTTAAAACATCTATTTCTTTTGTAAATCTAGTGAAATATCCTTTTCCAAGTCATTTTCTTTGCCTGTCAGCTGTAAATTATTTTCAATACCATCTTTATTTTGTCCGATAAAATTTATTTTACATTTTTTGCATCTTTTGTATCTGTATTACTGACATTATTGTCTGGCTACTAATTTTTTATTCCATTTTTCAAAAGTTTCCAATAGTATTTTTACTTTTGTGTTTTATATTTTATAGACTAGTATTTTAACTCAAAGTCTTTCTCCCCTTTAGTATTCAGTTATTAAAATTATAAAATTGCTTATCTCTGTTATATCTTCCAAAATCAAAATATCTATTTTCCACAAGAAGCTGATTTTCTTTACAATTAATTCTAAAGCATTGCTGTAAAACTTTCAATATTCCAAATTTATTTGGAAACTTTGTCCATTTACAATTTTCTAAGATCAAAATCTTACTTAGCTTTGGCTGTATGTTTCAGATTCTTTATGTTCTTAAGCTTATAGATATGTTTTCTTTTGTTAAGAGTTGAAGATAAACTCATTTAGTAAGGACATTTCAAATTTCTTATTCTTAGGGTTAGTGCGACGGTTCTCTAAAAGCTTTAAAATGGTTAATATGCAATTTCTGAAGTTATTAGAAACTTAGTGTCCTTTAAAAATGTTAGCTGAATATTGTTTCTGGTTTAGGCCATAAGTAGAATTAGAGAGCCTCTAATTCATTTGAAATTGTATCAAGTTTCCCCTCCTGAATTACTGAATTAAGCCAAACAAAATCTGATTAATATTTTACCTTCTGATGCTTTCCTTCTTTTACACTGGCTCATAAGGACCAGCAGATAATTTTTTTAAAAAAACCCTAACATTGAACTGGCCTGCAATTTGGAGACATTACCTCATTGTCATAAGATCAGTAATAATTGGTCTGACTGAGCAACCAGGCCCTTTCAAATGACAGACTATTTTGGGTGGGCTTGGTTTTGATAAACAGTGTTGTGGTGACTGATATGCAGCCTTGCAGACTATTTAAACAATGCATCACAACCTTGCATTGGCCATTTCTGAAATAACAAGTCTTCCCATATAATATTTTCATTCCCATTCGTCGTAATTACCATAAAGTAAAACAGTATTTCCCATTCTTTAAATTATTCATGAATGGTGAATTATAAGATGATTTTGAGACTAATATTTCATAAAGGGTATGTCAAGGTCACTATTGGATCTTTGGTTTAGAAGTTTTTGGTAGAAGCTGCCCAAACAAAGCGTTGATGCTGGGAACAGGGAAGGGTTCGTGGCCCACTCTACCTGTAAGAGGAGTGAGTGATTTTACCTCTGGCTACTGAGGTGAGAACTGGAGACCGGTTTTTGTATAGTATGCACACACTGATTGAGGAGAGAAATGTAGGCTGGCTGAGTTGCTGAGTCAAAAACATCTCTCACACCTAGATTGGTCATCTTTTTGGAGGATCAAATTATCTGTTTGTATGATGGATCCCGGAATTCAGGAAACAAAGCAAGGGTTGGAAGGTTTGATGTGTGTAGAACCTTCTGAGCTCCAGGAAAGCATCCTAACATATTTCAGTAGACACTGAATGAGAAATGGCAGAGTGAGCCTTTCCTTACGTGCAGTTGACCCAGGGTGTCAAACTGGTGGCTTGTGGGCTGGATAAGTCATATGCAGGCCACACCCACCCCAGCTCACATAGGGGGAAAAAGTCACAAAATGGCACATGACAGCAATGTGACGCAGTGAGTTTGACACCCATGCACTAGAGACTCTACCTATAAATTTGCCATATACCTTTATTTATGTTGGGGTCTCTAACAACTCAAGTTGTTGGTCCAACTCAGTTTATGAGTCCAAGAGCCACAACAAAGAAGCTTTTTTGGACATTGATACAAAGAAAATGCCACTATAGGGCATAAAATGAATTAATGCTGCAAAATAGTTACTATTTCACGATTTCACTTTGGGCATTTACCTGACTGGAATTTGGAGGGTTTTTTATTAACCAAAACACAGGTATTGGGTTAGGTGGCCATTGAATAACCTCACATCCTTGGACCGAACACTCTGCAATTTGTCAGGATACATTTGAGGCATAAATATTTCTTATTCTGCCAAAAAAATTAAAAGGGCCATTGGTCCTTCTCAAAGGAAAACAATAGTATTATTTAATTTAATGCTTGACCTGCTATGATTTTTGCAAATTTAATTATATTTCAGATTGCTTTTAATGGAAAACAGGTTCAAATTAAATAAGTACATCCTATTACTCAGGAATAGTGATGAGCAACGTGCCACATAGGAAGAGATCGTGGTCCAAACTTTCCACCCTCAGAAGAAAAAGAGAAAATATATTGAGAGTTCTGCACTGGCGTCTTCTGTTCCTTGCAGGAATTAGGATGTTGTAGCCCAAAGAAGAAATTAAGCATAACAGACCATAATAAGGCAATGGGAATTAATATTCATTTAAGGCTGATAAATTTATATGTTCTTCTAAAGTGTGCAGCCTGAGGCGCTGATGTTTCCGAACATCAAAGGAACCTGTACCACAGATATGTTGGCTTCCCACATAACAATTTGAAAGTCCTCCTCTTCACTGAGGAACCCGTTGGCAGCCCAGAGTTAACTTTATGAAACTACACTGGCATTTCTCCTCTGCCAGTTTCTCTTTTGTGTGCATTTTGCAAAATGCCTACCTTGAAAGGAGTGCAAGCTTGGCTGGCCACAGAGATATGTGGGCCTTAACTGTTGGGAAGATATTCATTACCATAGATTTCCCTAATCTTATTCAGACATGACATGCAGATTTCCCTTTTTGATAGGGGATAACAGTAATTATGAGAGGCACCCTCCCACAAAAGCCACAGATGTGAGGTTTTGACTCAAATCTTTACCCAGGGCTTTGCAATGCAAAACTGGTGGAATTTTTGGTACTTTCTGTTTACAGCAAAAACTATTTTACAGGGGTTTTCCAGCATCAAAGATAATTATACAGCTGGGGATAGCGGCGTCACTAGAGGTAGTTTGTTCTGGTAATGCTTGATGCTCAGTCATCCAACTTTTTAACCTGGAGGGAAACTGAAGGTGATAAAATCTTCAGATGGCAGTGCCATCTATTTGTTAAAACCAATTTGGTCTATTTTAGCTCCACAATGAATGGACATAGCAAGATAAAGGGATCACCTAGGACGGGCTTTTGATTCACATTTTATGAGCTTGTGCAGAAATGTTTATAGTGGTGGACAAATGGAACTGCTGTGTAGTTTTGAACTGTTAGATACACACTCAGCATACCTACATTTGAAATTCTACTTACATTCACCTGACATTCTATATGCAAAGAGTAAGAAACAAAAAACCAGTTAGAATAATATTTTATAATGTTTCTTCTATACAAAGAAAAGCAACCTAAGAAAAACAGAAGCCTGCTCTTCCTACTTGGCCATAGGCATATGCCAAATATTATTCATTTTCTTAATTTGTTCACACATCAGCATTATTTACAAAGGTGTTTCTTGATTGGTTCTACAGAATATTTGTACATTAAGGAACACATGTATGAGCAAGGTATTTCATGAAAACATAGTACCCGTAATTTAAACAGCAGATATAACTATTTAAAAATACAAATCAGAAGTGACAGATGGCAGATGAAGGCTTTTACTATTACAAGCATGATATACTGCATAGATGGGAATTTGTAGAATAAAGCTTTAAAAATGCTTTGCAAGGATACTGGGGAGTCATTCATACTGGCTATGTCCAACGCAAATAACTCAGAGCATTTGTTGCATTCAAAGCACAGAAGTGTTTCTAGTCAAGCAACAGTCAAATCTAAATTGGCATCAGATAAGAGTCAATGGGAAAAAAATTTTTTTTGGGGGGGGGTGGACTTAGGTCTCTTGTGGCAACGCAATGACTCCAAACTGATAACTTGTTTAAGTCTGCTTTCCAGCTCAGCCTGCTGTCCTTCTACAGGCTACCATTGAGAGACATTAAAAGAAAAATAAATTGGAATGTCACTGTAAAATATTTGAGAGGAATAAAGTTTATATATATTCCAGGAAGATCTATATGTTAACAAAAGATATTCCTATCAAGATTTATTACTGTAACTTAAATGCCCCTCTATTTCCAGAGGGAAATAGGAAATAAAGAAGTAGCTTTATCATTGTAACAGATTTATTATAAGAAGCCTAATAACGAAAATAATTAATACAGTTATAACCTGCCATATTGAATCAGTATTCATTTGTAGTGACTGCTTGGACAGTCCATGCAGTTTAATTGTCAAGATTTTGGAAGTCTTCTTCCTAGGGCTGACAGGAAATGACTGACTTCATACCTAGGATGGGACTAGAACTCATGGTCTCTCAGCTTCTAGGACACGGTGTCCAAAGGAGAAAGATAATCACTGAGAAGTCTTAAGCAATGGGATCTCTGAAGAAGGCATTCCCTTGGTTGTGGAGCTCTCAGCCAACCATCTCTTCCAAATCTTACTCCACAGGCAGGTTCAGTTTAAGAAGGCTGTCATGAACATATAGGATGATAAAGGTGATTATCAGTACTGAGCATTGTACCTGGAAGGTATCAGGTAGATATTGTTACCCCTGCAGTAAACAGGCAAAACTTGATGCACTCATAACTCCTTGGTCCTTTGGAGGCTGCACCTGCTGAAGTTTCCAGATGGTCCTCGCAAATAGACATGCAGAATGGAAGTAGGTATCATCAGCATACAGGTAGTCCTCAACCTATGACCACAATTGAGCCCAAACTTTATGTTGCTAAGTGAGAAATTTGTTAAGTGACTTTTGCCCCCATTTACGACTTTCCTTGCCACATTTGTTAAGTGAATCATTGCAGTGTTAAATTAGTAACATAATTGGTAAGTGAATCTGGTTTTCCCACTGACTTTGCTTGTCAGAAAGTCACAAAAAGATGATCGCATCACCCCCGGACACTGCAATCGTCATAAATGTGAGTCAGTTATCAAGCATCCATATATAAATGACATGACTATAGGGATGCTGCAATGATCATGAGTGTGAAAAATGGTCATAAGTCACTTTTTTCAGTGCCATTGCAATTGAATGGTCACTAAGCAAATTGTTGTAAGTCAATGACTACCTGTTTTGATGTTGCCTCATCCCATGCTGCTGAATGACCTTTCACATCAGCTTCATGTAGAAGGAACTGTATGTATGTAGTCCAGCCACCACCTCAAGCATTCTACCTAAAAAATCAAAAGCCTTGTTAATCCTACCTGCCTTTTGACTTGCTCTGAAAACCTATTTTTCCAGGAACAAGGTCAGGACATTTTGTAAGCCTATCCTGATTTATTGTTTCTCATAGTTTGAAATGCTTCTAGAACAGTCTGTTCTATTAGTCTGACTCTCCCACCCTCTCTCTGTGTGTGTGTGTGTGTGTGTGTGTAAAAAGAGAAAGACAGAGCATTCATTCATAGCAAGGCTGGGTATTCAAAGTGTTCGTTAATTATGGCCTCATTTCTCTTTTGTACCTTTAGACGCTCTAATCAGACTAAATTCAATGTAGTGGGTAACTGGTCCATATTGAATCTGGAAAGCTTGAGGTGTTCCTAAATGAAGTTGTAACTACACAGTATTTTCTCACATGGAATAATTGCATTTGAGTTAAATATTGTTCTATCATTTCCATTATTTCCCATTGCTAGTTCCATTTTCTTTTTTTTATTTTTGCACATGAACCCATTAAGAAGAGATAGCATACCTGCACGATGCCTTTTGATTGGTAATGCTACCAATCTGGAAGGACTCTGAGCTCCTGAAGCAGTTTATCTTTTGCCCTTTAATTTCCTTTTTCCTTCTCCGATGAAGTATGCAATAGTTTCAAGAGGTTTGGATATTGGAAAGAATGAAATGCTACTGAAAGGTTTCTAATAACGTACCAATGTAGGTTAACTTTCTGTCCCAATGAAATAGGAGTAGGAAAGGAATTTCCCCCAGATGTAGCTAGTCAGCAACTATTCTGTTTTTTCCTCCTGTAGCGAGTACAATCGATATATGACATCTGACTTTGAAAGCAAACATTTTCCTAAGCATATATTCCACTTCCGTTGCTCCTGTTTTCTGTTTTCATATGTAACTGCCTCTCTGGTAAACTCTGGCTCAATATCACAATTTGCTATAATATTATGATATGTATTTTAGAGCCTTGACATTCATACTTGCTTGCTTATCACTTTCTGATATGAATGTTAGTCATTCCTCTCATGCATGAAAAACCACTGCTGATCAAAGAAAGATTTTCAGGTTGTTTTTCAAATTTTAGAGAAAGCAACTTTATATTTTCAGGTGCAAGTGAATGGCAATGGTTTAAGGGCCCTTTGTCGTTAGCTTTTCCTCGTATCATTGAGTTGGTAAACAATTAGACTGGCTTGACATGGCTGCTGCCGTTGCTGAACCATGTCCCACCACTGTTTGAAGCTAATCCAGACCACTGACTTCCTTGTAAGGTAAAAGATGACAAAGCCTAAAAGATTGTACATACCTTGAGGTTGCTTCTGAATAGCATCCAAACAAGGAGGAAAACATCTCCCTACTGTTTCTAAAGATTATTTAAGCCTCTCTCACTTAGTGGCTTGGAGTGAGATGAAGATAAGATTAAGAAAGCAGGATGGATATAAAGATGTCACTAGTTCATGTACTAGTTTAAGCAAAGCAGGGACATTGCATACAAGACGGAGAAATGTGGGATAGATGTCAGTGCTGCCTTCTCTAATCTGGTGCCTTTTAGGCACACTGAATTTTCATATTGACTTAAATTCGTAGTTGACACCCAAAACTTCTAGGGGGCACCAGGTTGAGGAAGAGATCCAGTTTCAGTACCCCCATCAGTGACTTATAAGTCAATGATTGCCTGTTTTCAATTGATACATCACATTGTCATTTTAATCACTGTTTTTGGAAAAAC